>NC_062525.1:13519421-13684421 GCF_022655615.1 Tachysurus fulvidraco | reverse complement strand
ACTGATTTATTTAGATAGGATAAAAACCAATGGTGTGTGATGGTACAGGAGAGAATAGTGTTCAGTGTGGGCAAAAAAAAGCTAAAGCCCACATAAAATGAAGTGAAGGTTAGGTTTGAAGTACATTACGCTTTTGAAGTGAAGGATTGAAGTGCATTACACGTTTGTTCCTAGTCATCTTAGGCAAATGAAAATGAAGTATTCAGGTGCAACATTACCAGTTTGACTGGAGGAAGCTCAGGTCATAAAAGCGTATGACAACATTACTTAATATTTAGCCATATTTATATGCTACTGAAATATTATCAAAAGTGAATACTTAGTAGTTTTTTTTACTTAATGACTGTTTTTACCTAATTACTTTTATTTAAACTTTCAGAATACTCTTTAAATGTCTCTCAAATGACTGTATTGGATGCTAAACATCAATCCAGTGGACCAGTTTAGCATCCAAACAAATTCATTAATGTTGAAAGACAATCCTTACAAAGTAGAATACAACACAAAGTAGTTAGCAGCTACCTCTATAGCTATGAGTGTAAACACGCCAACACACTTTGTGAAACTTGGCGATGAGACCCACGGCCAATTCTTTCCTATAGCCTGCTGAGACTAAATTTGATTCTAGCAGCAAATATAACTGATTAAGCAGTCAGACAAATTGTAACTTAAGGTAATGCAAACAATGCAAACTTACAGAGATTGAATAAATGAAGATGAACATCTTTGTCATGGAAATATGACTTTAACCTTATTTATTCAGTTAAAAACATTTACTTTTTTATAGTACATTTATTGGTAGCACCTTTAATACTTTCACATTTATTGTACTCATTTTAAAGTTGCTTTATAGTTTCTAATACCTAAAGGAAAAAATAAGTGAACACTGTCAACTATAATGACAACAAAAGCTTGACAAGGAAAATATAGGGCTTATATAGTGGTGCTGTTAAGACTTGGGTAAAAGTGATTAGCAAACTTTTGGTGTCATCTCGACTTGTCATCTGGCCTTCATTTCTGTTTCTGCCCTGCCTGGTTTGACCCTGCTTGTATTCCTGGTGCTGGTTCTGACTGCTCTTGTCCTGCCTGTCTGGTTTGACCCTGCCTGTCCTCCTGTCACTGACCCTGCCTGCCCTACGCCTGCCTGTCTGGTTCCTGTTGCTGATTCTGCCTGTTCAACTATTGCCTGGTCCTGTTTATGCCTCTCCCTGTAACACGTGATTCTACATGTTTACCTTCACAATTGTGTTAATACAAACAGCTTGTTTGTGCCCTGTGTTTTTACTCCTCAAAATTTGCAAAATTAAGACTCATTAAAGACCCTAAACACTTAGTTCCTGTTCCCAATCTTGCATTTGGGTCCTGCTCTGCCATCTCTGACAATACAATAGCATTTTGTTGTTGTTGTTGTTGTTGTTATTTTTGTAATCTGTTCACTTAGTTCACTCACTTAGTTACACTAGTTTGGATTATAACTAGCTCCGAGTTGGTTGTTTCCCCAACAAACCAGTAGCCTAATTTAAACCACCATAACACTGACCAGGCAGTTACTAAGAATGATCTTTGTTGACAATAGCCTAAGCTAGATGATCTGTGACTCTTCCTGGCTAGCTTTTAAAAAAATATTACCAGCAACAATTAAAAATACTGAATAGTGCACATCTTATTTATCTATCTATATTTGTGTCTACTTTGAACACAGTATCTGTTCATTCTGAATAATGGTTCATATTCAGGTACATCCATACCTACACCTGTACAGAAAACATATGCCAATAGGTTGCGAGGTTAAATTCTACAGCCACATATGCCGCTATTATATCATAGCCTCTAACACTATGGCCAATTGCTGAGGTAATAGCACAAAGCCAAGCTGAGCTATGAGAATACTAAGTGATGGAGTGTACACATCATCTTCTGTCACACTGAATTTGTTGTGTTCCAAGGCAAGCTGAGATAGGAGACGGAGTGCGACATTGCCCTCTAAAGCATGCACAGTATCTCCCCTGGGTTATATTACATGTAAATAAATATATTTATTCTTAAAATCTATTCGTCTTCATACTGTTTCTTTTTTTAGTTTCTTTAGATGGTGTTTTGAGGATTCCTTTGGTTCTCAGTGAGTTCTAGGAGTGTCTTCAACCAATCCTAAGAGCATAATTCATGAGCTGGGAGCTGAAGTGAGTGTTTAATTACATCATTTTTGCATCATTAGAATCTGTTTTTAAGGCATAATTTAAAGATAGAGAGGTTTCTCTAAACTGTGGCAACCATCTGATGTCAAGAGATAAGTTTCTGTGCTCTGAAGCTGAATTTTGAAACAGGACTCATAAATTCTGGAGTTTAGTCCCACTAGGATTCTCGTTCCACCTTTTTAGAAGGACGGACTGTAATCTATCAGATGGTTGCCATCAGAAGAATTGCTTAATGCTAATCAAGTTCACTCACTTGCTCAAGACAGCTCAAAATATATTGCACCTATACTCGTAATAACTGTCGTCTGTGCAACTAGGCACATTATATGTAGTTTCATTAATGGGTCAATGTTGTAGATGAAATGAGCAATTCATTCAGACCTCAACGCTATACAACCTTAAACAGCAAGCTAGTTTTTCACTTTCCTCAGTCAATGTTACATGAAACTGCATTATATATGTTCACTGTAATGTGATATTGATTCCTTTCACTCCCATGTTTATTTATTTATTCATCTTCACCCTGGTCAGTAGCCTGTAGCAATCTGGAGGTTTTTCAGGTACACTGGGGAGGAGGCGTGCCCTGTGATGGGTTGGCACTCCGTCCAGGGTGTATCCTGCCTCGATGCCCGATGACGCCTGAGATAGGCACAGGCTCCCCGTGACCCGAGGTAGTTCGGATAAAGCGGTAGAAGATGAATGAATGAATGAATGAATGAATGAATGAATGAATGGGGAGGAGGCAGGAATTTACCCAGGATGGGACACCAAGAGAAAAAACAAAAACATTTTTATGGTGACTCAAGCCTACATTTTTATAGTGTCCCAATTCCCAGTGTTTTATGATCTTTATCCTTGACTGTGACCTTAACATTTATATAAGCAATCAACAGATGGATTGTGCATAATTTATTTTCTTTACAGTGTTGCTTTGTATATTTAGGTGATTATAAAACATGATAAAACATGTGGAATTCATCGTAAGATTGAACATTTGTCATCAGGTAAAGACATTAGACAGAAATATCTTGATGCATCATATCATTACATAGAAATATCATGAGAATCATTTGTGGTAAATAAAACCAGATGTGAAAAAATCTTTTGTAATAATAATAATAATAATAGATAGATAGATAGATAGATAGATAGATAGATAGATAGATAGATAGATAGATAGATAGATAGATAGATAGATAGATAGATAGATAGATAGATAGATCGATAGATAGATAAATGTGAAAGAATTTTTCTGTAAAGGAATTACTCTTAGTAAATAATGTGTAAAATTTTTTTTAATAAAAATAAAACTTAAAATAAAAGATTAGTATGGAACACTAAAACAAGACACACTTGGTAAACTAAAAGTACGCGTAAGTGTTCATGTGAAAAGTCTAGTGTCAATAACCAGATGTAAAAATGTGATGTTTAACCTACAGTATGAAGTTCTTGTGAACTTTATCTAATTATCTTTATCCTTTAGGTCTTTATTTCTTCCTAAAATAAAGTTCAGTAAATTAATCAAAAAAACTAATGAACAGCAGGCCGGTGAACGTTTCTATCTCAATGCATTGATTTAGTGTTTGACATGGTTTCAGGAGCAGCTGTTGCGACGTAGTTGCATCATGATATAGAGGGCAGAGGACAGAAACAGATTCGCTTTTTGTGCTTCATCATTTTTAATCGCCTTTTCAAGAAAGATGCAGTGGTGCCACAATAAGCATTATTGATTCAAACCGATTCAATACACAGCAAATGCTTGAGGCGGAACAGAGAGCTAACTAATATATAGCTTTGGAATATTAGCTCTAACCACCTTAAGAAATAAATTCACTAATGTACATATATGTTTATTTTCCCTAATGGCATGTCACATATGTTCAGAGAGTCAATAGCTTAGACATTCAGAGATAAACTAAGAGTGAATAAATATAATAAAGAAATTATGAAGTGGCTTCATTGACTTCAGCTGTCCATAAAGAAGACCCAAAAACAAAGAACAAACATGAACATAGCTTTACAGATTGCAAAATAAATAAATTAAATAAAATTAAATTAAATAAATAAATAAATACATAATCAAAAAACTACCAACAGGGATATATGATTGTATCTACTCTGATCAGCAAAGTATTTATTTATTTATTTTACAATAGGTCTTATATATTGTATATAGAATCTTCTTTTTGTAATAGAACATACAAAATATTGATTTTGGTCACATTTTTTCACATGAAGTAACAGATTCAGCAAAATGCCACTTAAGGTCATTTACTCAGTCAAATATTCCTGAGAGCTAGTCCATAAATAAATGAAAGTGTAGTAGAATGTGACTGTACACAAGAGTGTGTCCTAGAAGGTTTAATCAAGGAGTCGGGTCCTTTAAAGGATCACTGGCTCAACTTGTCAGTGTTTCACCACCTGGGACATCAAGATCTGACTTCTTGCTTGTTTCCAAAAACTTCAACATTGATATTGAGAAAACTGGGGTGTATTACTATATATTGTGATTATTAGCTGTGTAATCTTGCATCTTCATTCCCAGTCCCATGTGTCTTGCTTCCTGTTTTAGTTTCTAAATTGCAAAGTGAGTTTAATAAATTTAGGGCTTCACAAATGTAGTTGATCTTCTTAATTAGGTCATGTGCTCTTTCCTGTAAAAATGGGTTAACTCACAGTCTCTAAAGCAGTGGTTCTTAACCTGAGTTCGATCGAACCCCAGGGGTTCGGTGAGTCAGTCTCAGGGGTTTGGCAGAGGATAAGACACACCCAACTCATATGATTCATGATGACACGCCCCCCTTGGCCATCATGCAACATCATTTGGCCTATCTGTGCTGCAGGAAATTTGGTGCAGTAGTCGACTTGTGACGGTCATGATGGTACGTCATGTGATTTCTTTCTTAATATTTTAATCCCTTCATACTAACTATGTCGAGCAAAAAAAGAAAGTGGTCGGACGAATATGTACAATATGGATTCACATGTATAACGGAACATGATGGGAGTCAGCGTCCTAACTGCATTATTTGCAATGCTAAGTTGAGAAATTCTAGTCTAGCACCGGCAAAACTAAGAGAACACTTCCTTAAGCTGCATGGAGATGAAAAATACAAGAACACAACACTCTCTGAATTTAAGGTGAAGAGAGCCAGATTCGATGGAAAGGCTTCTTTGCCTGTTCTCGGCTTTGTACCCATCAACAAACCGATCCTCACAGCATCGTACAAAGTTGCTTACCTGATCGCAAAGCAGGGCAAAAAAAAACACCATTGGTGAAACACTGTGTTGAAGATGGCGAATATCATGCTGGGAAAAGCGACTGAAGTTAAGTTATCCCAAATTCCTCTTTCAAATGACACCATCAGCGACAGAATAGAGGACATGAGCAAAGACATCTTGGTTCAAATAGTTGCAGATCTGATTTCAAGCCCGGCAAAATTCAGCCTTCAAGATTCGAGACCACAGACGTTTCCAGTCTAAGTGCGCTATGTGAAAGGCGACTTGATAAAGGAAGATTTTTTTATTTTGTAAGCCTTCTACAACTACAACTAAGGCAGTCGATGTGAAGAAACTTGTGGATGACTTCTTCAAAGACAACAATCATTCGTGGGATTTGGTTTCTGCAGTTTTTTGGACGGAGCTCCAGTCATGCTGGGAAGAAAGTCTGGTTTTGGTGTGCTAGTGAAAGCTGATGCACCACACATCATTGTTACGCATTGTATTCTGTATTGTATTGTATTCTGCACAGGCATGCGTTGGTCTGAGACACCGCATCTTCAGTGAGCTGTGTAAAGAAATGGGCTCTGAATTCGAGGTACTTTGTACCATTCTAACATTCGGTGGTTATCCCGGGGACAGGTGCTGAATCGTGTTTTTGCCCTGTGTGTGGAATTAGCAGTGTTTTTGCAAGAGCACCAACATTTTCATGCAGATTGCTTAAAAAATTCTGAGTTCATTCTCATTTTAGCGTACATGGCTGATATCTTCGCAGCTCTCAATCATCTCAATCAACAGATGCAGGGCGGTGGAGTCAACATCATCGAAGCGGAAGAAACCTGAAGGCTTTTCAAAAAAGCTACCGTTATGGAAACGACAAATAGAGAACAATAACTTCGCAAACTTTCCCCTGCTAGACGACTGTGTACGTAAGATCGAAGATGTATCTGGAATCGGAGACATGTCTTTACCTGCGGAACTGAAGCAAGCAATTGCCACGCACTTAGATGAGCTTGCAAAGTCTCTCGACGGATACTTCCCTACAAGAGAGTCTTATCCGGCATGGGTGAGACAGCCGTTCACGTTTAGTGTTGAGACAACAGATGTCAATGATGAATACCTCGATGAAATCATTGAAATTCAGCAGAGCCAGGTCCAACAGCAACTCTTCAGAACAACAACGCTCTCAACGTTTTGGTGTCAACAAATGGTAACGTACCCTGTTATTGCTAAGAAAGCTCTGGAGATTTTCATACCGTTTGTTACAACATATCTTTGCGAGCAATCATTTTCGAGGATGCTGGACATAAAAACGAAGAAAAGGAACAGACTTTGTTGCGAAAATGACATGAGAGTGGCACTTGCCAAGGTGAAGCCGCGCATTTCTGAACTGGTCTCTGAAAGGCAACAGCAGAAGTCACACTGATTTGCAGTAAATATTCATTATGATGTTTTTGTTTTTGTGTGAAAATCATGTTTTAATGGTTTTGTTCTTTGAACACAGTGATGTTGATGCATGGTTCCTTTTGTGCACCAGTAAAATATATACTTATGTTTTGAATTTGAAAAAAATCATATTTTATTTTTCCAATTAAGAAGGGTTCGGTGAATGCGCATATGAAACTGGTAGGGTTCAGTACCTCCAACAAGGTTAAGAACCACTGCTCTAATGGAAACTGGATAATAAAGCACATTATACTGAGTTTATATAACACCCAATTAACAGTCCATAATAAACAGCTATAAAGAATTCAGTTGTAAAACAGTGACCCAGGGAAACATGGCGGTGCAACTGACTCTGGGTCTACAGTTATATATGTAATAGTTGGGTAAAAAGTATGAGAGGAACTATGCTGACTGTTTTTATGTGTATGTTTTACATACTGCTGTATAATCCCAGTTAATATAACATAAATCTGAAAAATTTAATTAGAGGTAAATTGTAATTTATAACTACAGATACAAAGTGGTTTAACTATGGCCCATTGGGAAACAAACTGACAGTGTTGGGTGTAGTTCTGGACCATCAGTAGTTTCTCTCCTCATATCACTAACCTGAATTTTTCAGACTGGTTTCTCCTTTACAAAGTCAGAGGGATTGAGCCATTTCTATCCACAGCCTCTCAGGTACTTGTTTAATCCCTTGTCATCTCAAGCTTGGACTACTGCAGATGATATCATGGCAGGTCTTCCTCTGCATGCCATCCAACCGATCCAGAACTACATGCCTCTCACGTGGCATTTCTGCATTTTGTCCAGTGACTTCCTGGAACTGCTTCAATATGTTTTAATACACTGATGTTCATCTAGAAAGCTTTAA
Organism: Tachysurus fulvidraco; assembly: GCF_022655615.1. Classification (NCBI taxonomy): domain Eukaryota; kingdom Metazoa; phylum Chordata; class Actinopteri; order Siluriformes; family Bagridae; genus Tachysurus; species Tachysurus fulvidraco. The sequence goes on along the minus strand of NC_062525.1, from coordinate 13,676,687 downwards.
TTCAACCAAACTGAAGTCTCTTTAAAACTCTAGGAAGACTAAGCTTGTCACTTCTCTAGGTACAAGGGCAACATGCCTCAGGATTCGATTCTTCTCTGTCCTGACACTTACCTGGTGCAATAAACTTTTCTGGAAGAGCTGAGTCACTGACTATATTCAAACAAACCTTATATCAACATTAAGCACTTACATCAACATTAAGTCTTAAAAAAACTTCACTTGTAACCTGTTATGCTGATATTCTCCTCTATGTCTCTAACCAGGTCATTTAGTTTGGATGTATAACTAAACCCTGAACTATTTGTATAAGCATGAGGATATGAGCACCGGCATAAATCTTATGAGAGCAACTGATGCTTTAACCTACAGGCTATTCAAGTAAAGATATATTGTTGCACATTGAGATATATTGTTGTACAGAGAAATTATAAAGTCAGACAGATGCAGGAAAGAAGGATTTCTTGTGTCGATCTTTAGCAGTGTTGTAATGAAATGGAGTACAAATACTTTGTTACCATACTTAAGTTTCACGTATCTGTACTTTACTTCGCTATTTAAAATTATGTCAACTTTTACTTTTTCCACTAAGCATCTTCATTACTCGTTACTAAAAAATAAAATCAGAAGAAATGTGTGCGACTGCAATAAGGGAGGTTTTGGCGAATCACTGCTCCTACACTTAGATTGCATTACGCTCTGCACGCTCTATTTCAGCGTAATGTTGCCAAAAGGAGGTGGAAGCACAACTGAAACCGCCATGGAAGCACCTACTGGACCTCCTGTTGTAGACCAGGGGTGTCCAACTAGTCAGAGACCAAGAGCCACATCATACACATGGGCACACATGATCATCACCTTTTTTCCCTGCCATTTTGAGAGCGAACTTGACACAAATTGTTTACTTAAATGAGCTTGCTCCTACTGGGAAACTTTGAGGTATTTTCATCCCACTCACATACCATATTGAACTCAAGTGCAGCGAACACGCATATTAAAAAGACACAAATACAAACTTCGATATGAACATAAGAGCCGCATGAAACTGGGCAAAGAGCCGCATGCGGCTCGGGAGCCGCGGGTTGGCCGCCACTGTCGTAGACAACCACCCCGACGATAGTGGTGCACTTGGTGAACAGGGTGAAGAAGATAACGTTATACACCCGTGGCCGTATTTGCAAGAAATGTTTCTGTACATTGGAATGAAAGATTCTTCATACTGGATGAAGCGCCTCTTATGCCTACCGAAAATCACAGAAATTTAACTTTTTACTTTTACTGCAAATACTTAAGTACATTAAATATCAGAAAATTACTTTTGATACTTAAGTACAGTATATATCAGATACTTTAAGACTTTTACTTGAGTAATATTCAAAAGGGAACTTTCACTTCTACCAAAGTCTTTTTCTAGTACGATGCTTGTACAACACTGATCTTTAGAGCACTTTGGTTGAATGAGTCTGCAACTGAATGTACTCCTGTATCCATCCAGGAAGGTGTTTTCTGAGATGGCCAATAGCTTAGACAACATCCTTCTTTCTAAATTGAGTCCAGCTCCACCCCACAGCATCATCAGCCTTATGGATGATTGTGCTCAGTCTGCTGGCATCAGCTACCTTCAGTCTGCTGCCCCAGCATGGAACAGCAAAAAAGATAGCACTACTATAGATAGCAATAGAAGATACTATAAAAGATTCATCAGACTCGTAGAACATCTTCAGCATTGTCCTGCAGATGTTGAAGGACCTCATCATCATCCAAATGTAGAGGCGTATGTGCAAAATGTTAGCCAGCTAATCACACTTTTGAAGCGAAATACATGTTTTAATAGCTGTTTTTCTTTTTCAAAGACTTGTGAGTTATGCAAAAGATAATCCAGATTTAGTATATTATAAACTATATTATTAAATAAAATTAAATTGGAACTAACATTTGGATACACACATCTGGCGAAATTTAATATCTATGTGGTCTGATCCATGTACACACTGCAGCTGTTTGCCATTTGATTGTGCAAAACAATCTAAGAGGTACAGTATATAAATATAAATATACCATGAAAACATGAGATCCTAATTGATTACAGGTAAATATGAGAATAAATGTTTAAATACATATCTAAAACAAACTTTGAGGGCCAGCACCTGATTTAATTGATTTAATCACAATGTAATATTTAGTCTATTTTTAGCTAGCTTGCTAGTGATATTGGCTGCGGGTTTGAATGATTACATATTTTGTATGAATATAAACATATATTTATGTGTGAGTCAGTAAATGACAGGCTAGGCTGGATGAAGGACTTAAATGCAGGATGCAGATGTGACAAAAGTCTTTAAAGAACTGTTCAGATGTAAAAAGCTTGGGCAAACTGGGGGGTAACGGTAGAGTTACAGATGAGTGCTAAACAGTCCAGTAATCCGATACACACGCAAATACAGGGTAATAAACAGTCCAATAATCCAGTACACAGGCAGACAGGGTGATAAAGGGCTGGCAGAAAAACAGAGTAATAAACAGTCAACTAATCCGGTACACAGGCAGACAGGGCAATGCATGGCTTGTAAGAAATCAGAGTAACAAACAGCCTAAAACAGATTTCAGAAACAAACAGGAAGGGCAGAAACAGGAACAAGGCAGGATGACTTCACAGGAGCACAGGAGACAAACTGAGGAGACCATCTGGCAAATAATGTTTAGGCAGCATGCTTACAGTATATAGTGCATGGTCACATAAAATGGCCACCGCCCTGGAAGTGAAAATCGAATATGGCCGCCGACCCGAAAGTGATGTCACCAAAACCAGAAGTTTCTTTTGTAAACTTCATTAACATGGTTATGGTACAGTGTTTGTACCATAAACAAACAAAAGGATTTCTCTTTCATGATCTGTACCAGGGTACAGAGTTTGAGGTACACTAAACAGACAGATAGTGAATTTGCAACACTAGCGTACTGAAGATAGTAGTCAAATATTATGTAACTATGACTTTTTTCCTAGCTTCATAGATGACAGGGAAATGTTATTTAGCTGTGTGCTTCTTATATATTATAGGGATCTCCATAAACCAATCCCAAGGCCCTGTGGCTTAGAAGTTAGCATGTTTGTCTTAAACCTCCAGGGTTTGGGGGTTAGATTATTGCCACCACTCTGTACATACAGAGTTTGCATATTCCTCCTTTGCTTGGTAGGTTTCCTCATGTCCTTCAGTTTCCTCCCCTATGACATATGTTGTAGTCTTGTCCAATGATCTTTCTGGAATAGGCTCCAGGTTTCCTGTGACCCTGCGTAGGATAAGTGGTATACAAAATGGATGGATGGATTAATTATAGGGCACATTCAAATTCATACAGTTACTCTGGTGTCATGAGCAGTGTCATCCACCACAATCAAAACAAACATCTTAAGTACATTTTTTAGGGTTGTACAAGGTTGAAGCAACTTTAACCCACAAGAGAAAACCATTTAAAGTGAGGTACATGACTTATCCTTTAAAGCTGAATGAAGCAGAAAAGCCCTAGAGCTCAGCTTCTTTGCTTTGCCCCCGTAACAAATCCACAAATTACGCGCTCGAAATTTCAGCCTATATTTTGTCCTCTTCTTTCTCTTTTCATTACAGTTACCCACACAATACTATTACAATCAGTATTTTTGTGAATGTGTATGTGATGCATGATTGATTACACACAATATACTGATGTTCAAGCTGAGATATTGACACCTGTCTAAATGCTTATTTACATTCTTGTTCTTAGATTTATAAATGCAAATGCACAGCTCTTTTCACGGCACAATAATACTGCTCAGGTGTTTCTCCAGAGGACTGGCACATGAATCGTGTAAATGTGTGCATAATACACCAATCTTCTTGGGAAAGCAGCACTGGAATAAACAATATGATTTCTGTAATACCTGAAGACTTTCTGCTCCAGCTCAAAGGGACTAATTATACCTTGACAAAGTCTGTGCAGTGACAAGGCTGTCAGACCATATTGACTGTGATGCTTGTTTCCCTTTTTCCTTCTTTCCCCCCTCTTTCCACCTGTCTCCTTGGCCCTCCATTGATAGAGAAGTCACTTCAGAAGAATCCATCTATTGAATACTAACTCAGTGTCTACCTGGGGCTTATTCACCACACTGTATGCTTCTTTTGTCTGTGCTGTTTGAGTGATCATGCATTATGCACGGGTGTAGTGGCTGACTCGCTGGCACAAAAGTGTCCCTGAGTTGGATTAAAGCTGAGCAGGAGCACCGAACCTACTTCCTTTGATTTATTTACTCACTTATGATTCAGTATGTACACCAGCTGCCTGCAGGAAAGTGCCACAATTACCTACTAACTTGGAATTGATTAGAACAATTCAAGATCAGAGTCTCCTGTGCGTGGCTAACAAGCAAGCTTTTTTATTTAGGGACAAAATAGACTCTATCTATCTATATTACAAAAGAGTATACCAGTGCACTCAAACAAGCATAAAAATATTTTATGCAGGTACTGTGAAAAAGACCACAACAACAACTACAATAGATGTAATAGTGCTTTCACAGCTGTTACCAGTGGGAGTTTTTTTTTTTTTTTGCTCCAGTTGAGGATTCTAAATTATGCATCATATTGATTAAATATTATATTTCATATCAAAGCATTTACATCTAGAGAATAATCCTAATAACAGAGTAATCCTAATCAAACATTGTACAGTCATGAGTGCTAAAATCTGGGTATCAGCTTTAGAGAACAAACTGGGACTTCTTACTTCTGCATTAATGGCAGAGTGTATTTCAGGGTCTACACCTTTAGTGCTTGGTTATAGTGAGCATTTAAAATGAGTACAGTGTTGCCAGGAGACTCTACTTTTCAGCCCTAGTTTTAGACTCTGTATGCAATATAAATGTGCTTCATTTGAATCCTATGCTTATAATCTGTTCCATTTGACCTAAATATTGTCAGCAGAATAATGGAAACGCCAGAATGCATGCATACAGAACAGTATTTCTGATTGGAGCTGGGACATTTATGATATTGCTTGATATCTGATAAAATAAAAGAGTAAATAATACAATTATTATAATGATTTTTGAATTGGTCTGGTTTCATTAATCAATGAACTGATATTGGATTACTTTTTGGATCACTATTTGTTACTGAATGTGGTAAATATGGTAAGCCTATTTGGTAATATGGTAGCTCCAGGGTTCATGGTTTGATCCTGATCTTGTTCTCCTGATGTTCTTATGGGATCTCTCCAGATTCCTCAGAGTCGACTATGCTGAATTACCCCGGGTTTATTGGTTAGGATGGTTTTCTATATGTCCTACATATGTAAAGGAGGTTCCGATGATAATGATGATACATCTGAGTGAAATGAGTTCAAAACCTACTTAACATATGGTGTAATGTATAGATACAATGCGTCTCTTATTACTAATTCTGATAATATACATTGTATTTCAATGTTCATAACACCAGGCTTAACTTGAACATTCTATAATACATTAGAAGTAAAGGAAATTTGCATGCAATGTAAATCAGTTAAATAATTGCACATTTAATTTTAAGCCTTTCCATAAGAGTATGACTTACTAATTTTGTTATTTCTATACTAATTTATTTAATTTACAACCTTGATTTATTTGCTTCTAGTTCAAATATTTAACAGCATACCAGTACATTTCTACAAGGACAATGTTTGCATGATCTGTATCAAGAGTGCTTTGACTTCATATTATCTAACTCGAGTGTCAACCTTACAGGCAGAGATAGGACAGGATGGTAAATATGTGGGACTATAGTCATGCCTGCTGGACACAGGAAATGGTGAGATATTTTTATATTGCATTGAATGATAAGTCTGAAATCATGTCTTTTTTTAAGTGCGTACACTTCCTGCAGCAATTAATGTTCCTCCTATAGAGTAGCTGAGGTGAAAAGGATGCAGCTTAAGGACAAAATGTAAATTTAATGACACTTGCAGGTTCTTGTAATACGTAGATTATTAGTCTCAGTTCAGGCTTTGAGGGTTTGTCAATACTGATTGGATTATTTCGGCTTAAACTGTTCTCTGGTGTATAAGACTGAGTTGGGTTAATGGAATTTTCCAGGTTTTATGCCCAGATGTGCGGCATAAACATTGGTGTGTGGGGGGACATATTGTAGTGTGGTTCAGTATTTACAAGCACCACGACCCAAAGCTGTTGTGCCTGTAAGCTTTATGTGATGAAATTAACGCACAGCAGAACATCTATAGCCAGGACTTTGACCACTTTCCCATTGATTTGCAAATATTAAAATTTCTGTGCATATTATGCTTGTTTTGGTTGAAATGAGACTTCATGGACATTAAAGAAAATTTTTAAAAAGCTGTGCATATTTCAATTCACTTCTTGTTCGCATAAGTAGGCATTGCAACTATCTAACATGGACTGACACTACTAACAGCCTATGAATTGCCTTTATGACTGAATTTTCCTTGTCAGCTTCAAACTAAAAACTCACAATTTATGAAGTATGTAGCAGAGTCGTCCATTCTTTCCATGTGGATGTGAAGCTATGAAGACATCCCATGAGCTGAGATTAAGTTATTTCCTGACCAAATGACAGGGCTTCATCTAGTCTCCTAGTCAAACACACTGATTGAGTGGCTTTATTCTGGCTGATGATTGGCATGTTAACTGGATGACTGCATTCCTAATATTTATACTCCTGTATTAATTTGGACATGATAAATGTTATATTCTGTATATAGATAGACTATATATTGTTACTGCTTGTCTTTGCTAAGAATGTTCTACCACCCAAAAAAAATCTCAAGTCAGTGAATTTTCAGTTTCAAAGAACAAACCATTTCTTCTGGAGTTTTAGCATTCAGAAATCCAGTGTTCACAGTTCTAACCAGTACATCTCCAGCCAGTGTAATTTGCAAGCTTAGCCAACATTTTAGCTAACTATCAGGCCAAGAAATCAAGGAAAACGATATTCTATGTATAATGGAATAATTAAAAATCCCCAAAAACACTTGGAACAAAAATGATTTGTTTAGGAAACCTGTGAGAAAAGTTATGGTTTTCTCATTATTGCTTACTTTTATCTTGCTTTTTGTTTAAAAAATAGAAACATAAATTATTTTCACAACTCCATTTTCCCCTATTTTTTGCTGATCTTTTTTCCTGTCTATGAATAGCTTGTACAGTGCAGTTGTGCTCAGCTTGAGGTAATGGTTTTCAAAAAAAAAACTCCAACAGTGGATGATAATTTATGGTTGTTAACCAGCATGAATCATTCCCATGACAAGGCTGCCCCCACAGGACCTCAGAAATGGCTCTGTATTGATTTTCTGTTTCAGATGTCTGTGGTGATTTGGGTCCTTTCCTTATCCATCATGTAACTCAGCAAACAAAACAATACTCTCCTTGTGGAATAAATGTCATGCAGGTTGACAGCAATGCCAATTCTATGTTCACAGGTTGTACTTTGACTTTGTGGATATTCATATTTTTGAAGCTCAGAAAACACAACACCACACTTGAATACGTAGCCTGAGATAACTCTACTGTAGATCATTAACACTTGAACTACCTGACTGATCAATTTCCCTCTGGATAAAGACTTTTACCAAATGCTATAAATGTCATTGTAAGCTTACAATATATACTGTATACTTCTTATGTTGCAACAGTCCATCGTATGCATATACGCATCATAAATATGTGAAACTTTTTTTGTTATTGTCCTTCAGTCCTCCTGTTCCTTTGTCAGGGTCACCACATGGGATCATCTGAGCTTTATTTTTTATTCTGGAACATTTGGGCCACAGTGGTGAGAGCATGGGATTGCCATGATTAGACACAGGTAAGTGAGGATCCAAATGCAGTTCCACTTTTATTGATGCAAGACAAGAAACAAGCACACAATAAGCAGGCAAAACAGGGACCAGGAACAGCGCCATTAACACACAACATACCAACATGGACTAACACCAGGGAAGTGAGCAGAGTCGATATAGTGAACAAGAACGAATCACAAGGCGAAGACAATCAAAGACTAAGACAAAACACCTGGGGAAGAGACTGAGTGCAATTAATGTCCATGGTAACAAATGAGTGGGCGGGGCCAACAATTAACAGCAGGGAATGACAGCAGACAGAAACAAAGCAAAACACAGACAGACTCATTACAGGGATCTAGCAGGGCACATAAATATGTGTAATATATGTGACACTTTTTAAGACTATTATGTTAAGGCTTTTTGCGAATTCTGATATGAGATTACATAAATTAAGTCATGTTGCTTTTATTAAGCAGTTTCACTGCAAGGGCTTTTGATGTTCGGTTACCTGGTTAAAGTTTAAGGTGTGCTGATTTATTTAATGTACCAAAATATCTGACCTCCCACTTTGTTTTGCAGCTCGGCCTAAACCACTGTTAGGCAGTTATTGTTTATCATTAGTCCATACTTTCAGGAAAAAAGCCTGACCTTCGTACAAAACAAATCCTCCTGACTATACAGAGTTAATGGACTAGCCAGTCATTAGCTAGCAGTAAACCGTAATGAAAATGTAGGGTTCTAGCAGACAGATCTCTGTCCATTAGGAAATAAATATGTTGCGAGCTCTCACTTACTGTAGCTTACTGCAGATAGCTGGCAGTGTGATCAGGGCACTAAGTGGAAATGAGGTGGCTGGGTTTTGACCTGGCTCTCTTTTGAGCTGAACACACCATTAGCAGTTTGTGTGTGACCCGCTGTCACCCACAAGCTTTCACATCCCCTACATGTATGCAGTAATAGCAACAGCAGCTACCGATCAATGGCAAAATTAAAGGGCACACTAATGAAAGCTGAAGCTGTGCTAGAAAATATACTGCTACGAATCTCTGAGAGCTGTAATGGAACATTCTCTTCTGTATCTCATGTACTCTTTCACAATTCTTTCTTTTTGTCTGACAGCAAATCTCCTGATGTTTATAGTAGTCAGACTAGGTGGTGATGGTGGTGGTGGTGGTGTTGGTTATAGTGCACATTAATTCATTGCCACTATTCATACGATAGACAAAGATTGGTTCGTTATTTATCCAGATGAGCAGAGGATGACAATAGTGAGAAGGAGCACAGCATGATTAAGTACCATAAGGGCTGACAGCTTTGAGTGTGTGTGGAAATGAGCCCAGATGTTTAGATGAATGATTCATTTCATCCTTTGGCACACACTTACCAGGTGTCTTTGATAGGATCTGCCAGGTACTGGCTTGAAAGAGAGTATTACATACACAACAGATAAAAATCCTCACAAGAAAAAAATGCACAATAAACACACATTAAATGCATCAGTGATTTTATGTTATTCTATATAGACTAAAACCAATGCATGATCTTAAAATGCATCTGAAAAGGATTATCAAGCAGAGAATCGGGATATTTCAACAGTTCCTCAATATGACCTTTCTATTGGTTTGCTTCGCACCTACAAGGTTGGGGGTTAAATTTCTGTGAATCTGTGTGTGTGTGTGTGTGTGTGTGTGTGTGTGTGTGTGTGTGTGTGTGTGTGTGTGTGTGTGTATGACCTGTGTAAGGGTAAAAAAATCAGAAAATAGATTAATGTATGAAGAGTTAAAAGAAATGACCCTGATGAAATTGAAGAAGAACGGAGAAAAACACTTACAATGAAAAATACATAATAAATTATAGCTCTGATTGCCAAAGAAATTAAAACTGGACAGTTATTGTGTGGCACTCGACAGCTTATTAAGGAAAATAGTCTGTACTGTATGTCAGCTTAAGAATCTAAGCATTACACTAACTGGAGGATCTGAAGGTATCTTTGACAAAAAAAAAAAGAACTTGCTCTGTTAATCCCACTGTCTCACAAAAATGAAAGAAAGTCTGAGAGAACTGCTTTGGAAGGAAAATGGAGGAATGATGCTGTATTTTTTGTTCCACAAATAACTATTTGTGCCAGTATTTGTCTGAGATCTCACAGCTTCCAAAGAAAGGAACAGACTATAACCTTCACCAAGATTGTTGTCGTTCTGCTTGTTCGTGAATCATTGCCATGTCTGTGTCCTCTCACATACTCACGCATTCACAGCACATAGATTTCTGCCATCACTTAAGACATTCTGGAAAATGTCAGAATACCTGGAACTACTTGCAGATCGACTAAACTGCTTCGCTATAGTAGATGTGACAGGAGCACACTGTGATTAGTCACAGATTTGCTGTCACAAATCCCCCCTAAAAAATTGTCAGCGACAGGATAATCTCGGCTAAAATTGTGAAGTGTGCACACAGCATGAAGATAGGCGTGCAAATCCCTCCACCATGAGCCCCTGTTTGTTTACGGTCTGATGGGAGTTAATTGCTGGTACGTCAAGTACGTGTTTTAATGGGCTGGAAGCTGGAACCCTCACAGGAGTATGAACACAAAAAAGAGGCAGTGTGCCATGAGTAGAGAACATTAGACAAACAGGCCAAAACACCACTAATGAGCAGGGAAAGCCAATCACACACACACACACACGCACACATACATGGCACTGAGATGTTTTGTTTGTAATGAAATGACATTTATTTCTTCAGATAGATATATTCTTCAGATATGATGTGGAATTACCAGTCTGGTTTTGTGTCAGCGCATTGCATTGCACACACTGCATCTCAGTAGCATATACTGTAAGACCTAAGACTGTGCTGAAATTTGTCCATGATTCAATTCAAGCTTTGCATTATCAGTATACAGTATATTGTCATAAAGCAGCTTTTCAGAAATCCGATATCCATTTCAATGTCTACTGACCAAGCAACCAGAAATAATACTGCAAAAGTGAGACAGAATGACTTCAAGCTATCACATGTAACTCATCCTATAGGCTAGTGAATATTCAACAACATACAGTCATCCTGTATAAGGTCTAATACTGTAGCTGGTTGTGAGTAGTTTGAGACCTGCCTTAGTTTAAGTGTGTTTAAGTAAATGTCATTAAGCAGAGATTACTAGAGATTTATTCCAACTGCATCTCAAAACACAAAAAACCTGATAAAAGTTGGAGAACAGAGAAGTTATTGATAATGTTAATTGGTTAGTTTGTTGCTATGCTGCTCACTATTGTGTGCTGTTGTTGTTGTGCTGCAATTTCAGTCCAAAGTGTTGCTTGACTGTGTGAAATTCACTAGAGAAGGACAATACCAGTATCCAGTAAGACTGTATTTAAATAATGGTTTATGAGCTTTACAACAAAAGACGTGCTTTCACGGAGGGATCCGTTTCTTTTCTTTTGCGTGTCAAACAAACCGAGGTGGGAAATGTCAACCAATACAGCATAATTGTGCAAAAGTCTAGAAAGGTGAGAACAGCTATTGCTTATACAATATCTGTCAATGTGTGATTTTTTTAATCACCGGTCATTAATATTTAAACTGAGTTCAATGGTTGACATAAATGATGGGTTGCTGCCTAACTTGCTTCTATGGATTCAGTTGGCTGTGAGTTCTTTGTGTCTCCTTGGCAATCCTCCTGTAAACTTCCCTCCTACTTGATCTGCATGAAATTTTAGTATTATGCAGCTATTCCTGTTTTTTGTTTTTTTTTCTCTAATGAAAAAGCTTAATTTATAGTCTTATCACTGTATGGCTTTCTCACATTTAATAAGCGAATCCAATAAAATAGGGTGCGATATACCACACCAAAAATAAGTCTTAACTGATAGGAGCAGTAAATGACAAGATTTAATGATGTTATTTATACAAATGGTACATAAAATTTAATCACAGGAGCTGGCGGCGAGACAAAAGCGGGGATGTATTTCATCAGAAGACTAAAGCAGATGAGTGATGTGCCACTATTACAGACACAAGGACACTCGGATTGGTTCTAAAGATTTGATCCAAGCATGTAATATTAATTTCTACATTTTGCTTTATTCAAATTACCACCGAACGAGTTGTACATTTCCACATGTTTAATGCTTGAAGTAATCTTGAAATGTTACAAATCTGAGTCACAGTTAATTGAATTACTTTTTTGCTTTTTGAATTACCGATGCATGGCATGTTGCAGGAAGGGAAATGTGAGCTATTCACTGGAACGGCTATCACAGCAATGATGAATGAGCTGTCACATCCAATTGTTCCACAGTCTTGCTCTCCACAACATTCTTCACTTCCAGCTATCACCAGAGTGCCAGATCACACAGGGTGGGGTCAGAGGTCAATTTAAGGGGTGGCACCATCCCTTGGCTCGTCCAGAAATATTCATAATCTTTTTATGATTTATCCCAGTTTCATTCCACAATGCAGTATATTTATTTATGGCAATTTTTCTAATAAACTTACTTAACTAGTATTCCATATCATATTTTGAACAGCAATGAAAGAAATCACACTCATTATGCATTAACATCTGGCTAATAATAAAAGGATAAATGTATTTTGCCAAAACACATCAGATATATAAAAAACATGGGATTTCAGACATTAAAGTTTTTTTAAACAATTTATATGCAGGACAGTTTTTTTGTGTGTGTGTCTGAAAAACTGTATTAATTCAATCCATGACATACAATTATAATTAAATTTCATTTCCAAACTTTAACCTTTCAAAATGTGGGAAATGTCAAATGAATACTTATTCATGGCCCATTACTCACTTCTAACAGTGTCCTCTCCACTTTTTCTCTCACATGACCTTCTTTCCATCCGTAGATGTTCACTTATGATGTACTGTAAAGTAGGTTAGCTACATACAGTGTATACACAGGTATATAGCGCATTTCATTAAAGAAAAACATTCACAATGGCACCTGTGAATTTGTGGGATATACTGTATTACTGTAGGCAGCAGGTGAACAATCCGTTCTTGAAGTTGACGTGTTGGAAGCAGGAACAATAGGCAAGCATAGGTTAAGGATCTGAGCGAATTTAACAAAGAACAGATCGTAACGGTTAGATGACCGGCTCAGAGCATCTCTAAGACTGCATTAACAGCATTTGGCATTTTCAGAGCAACTTATATTTAATCTCATTTTATACAACTGAGCAATGGAGGGTTTAAGGCCTCGCTCAGGGGCCCAGCAGTGACATTTTGGTGGACCTGAGATTTAAACCCACAACCTTCTAATTGGTAGTCCAACACCTTAACCACTAGGCTACCAATTAGTGTGTAGCCTCAGACTGATCAGATTGTCCATACTGACTCCTGTCCACCGGCAAATGCACCTAAATTGGGCATTTGTTCATCAGTCCTGTACCATGGGGCAATGAAAGAAGGTGACCTGGTCTGACTAGAATGTTTTATTAAACATCTTATGGATTGCCAGGTGTATGTGTATTACTTATCTGGGGAATAGATAGTACTTGGAAGCACTATGAAAAAAAGGCAGTGCGAAGCTCTGGGCAAAGTTTTTCTGGGAAACCTTGAGTCATGCCATTCAAAATGTTGTTTACTACCTTAAACTTATTGCAGCCCAAGTACATCCATTCATGACAACAGTATTCCCTAATTCCAGTATTTCACTTCCAGCACCGACATGAGTGGCAGCCTGTCCAGTAGCTCTGTAGCTCTGTCTGAATTTCCTCCAAGCTCAATAAAGTATGTGTATGTACTGTATGTATGTATGTATGTATGTATGTATGTATGTATGGATGGATGGATGGATGGATGGATGGATGGATGGATGGATGTATCTATCTATATATCTATCTATCTGTCTATCTATCTAATGACAGTGGCCTGTTTCAGCAGGATAACCCTGAATTGTTCAGGAATGGTTTGAAGAACATGCCACAGCGTTCAAGGTGTTGGCTTGGCCTCCAAATCTTCCTAGTCTCAATCTAATGGTGACAGACAGAGACAGACAAAAGCAGAAGTAAATGCAATATAGAATGTCTCGACTCTTTCATAATTTTAATGAAGTTCTCAAGGCCACAGTGGACAGATGCTTGAATAACAGTCTTTAACAAGATTGTTGAGCAGAACATTCTTTCTACCCACAGCTTGGGATCTCAACATGGCCGTTAAAGTGCATTTTATTAAAAAGAGAGCAATTTTTCACTTGTCAAATGTGCAGTATAAGAGAGTTGACATGGGCCATACAATGCTTTAATAGGCAAAGAGGTTGACATTGTCAACAGAAAAAAAAAACAGCCTTTTTAATTATTAGTTGTGTAGCAAGACAGAAGCATTCGCTATAAGAGAATAGAAGTATATCCAAAGTGATATGCTTCTTTCTTTCTTTTTTGATAGTTCTTTTATGTGGTCTTTATCACCAATGGTATTTTTTGGAGGTGTTAAATAATGAAATCTATTGATTTCTTTGTATATCAAGATTTTTTTTATTTATATAAGATTTGATTCCAAATATCTATATTTTCCTAAAAATCTAAAAATATATCTTTCACCCCACAACTCATATCCTGGTTACCTGAAACTGCAAGACAATGAATATTTAAATTTTACACATGCTCACTTTTTTACACATTTATTCTGTAGACTCTATTATTTTACAGTGGACATTTGAGGCGATGAAAAAAGGTAGGCAATGATATTTTTCTTCATTAAAATGTCCTGTTTGGATGATTTTACACATTCTGATGACTGATGTGAACAGTAACTGGAGCTGAACCCGTACCTGCCAAAGGACTGGATGACTGGGTAAATAAATGATGATGTAACAGATCAATAGATGTCTAAGTATTTCTATTAAAGTGGCCAAGTGTCAAGTGTAATTCTAACTAAATTAAATCACAGGAAGGTTGTAACAAATTACTGCTATACTGTTAATTACAATGTTATGTTAATATATATATATATATATATATATATATATATATATATATATATATATATATATATATATATATATATATATATACTTAGAACAAGAACAGAATTACAAAATTGTGTACATATACAGACCAGCAAGGTTATTCACTCACTTCCTAGACAAGGTGACCTGCTTTTTAATTTGCCATGATTCATAGTACACAAGCTGAACATAATAACCAGAGGTTTTTGTGTGATTGTACTTTTTGTAGCCAAAATAAGCTTTCTAACAGGTCATGTGATATTAACTAGATCATTATCAGTTTGATTATAGGTAGGACCATCCATTTGTTATATTCAGTTTATTAGTAAAGAGACATCAGTGTGGCTGTCAAACACCTTTATGAAGAAGACGCATTATGAAAAAAAAAAAAAACCTGCCGAAAGTTGAGCAAGTCTTTGATTGGATTTGGAGTAGGGACTCTGTTAGTCTTGCCTACTCAGAGATTTTGCTCAAACAGTGCCTCCCAGCAATATTTCACCCCATTTTTTTTATGGTGATAAATGTGGGTCATTGTTCTGTGATAGTGATGATGGAGCGAAAAAAAAGCCACATCTGTGTTTTGAGAAACAGTAAATATGAGTTTTTATGTGTTTGCACAACAATATATATATATATATATATATATATATATATATATATATATATATATATATATATATATATATATATATATATATATATTCTAATCTCATATGACAAGTCATAAAAGGTGAGGGTTAAATAAAAGACAGCCAACTTATCTTAATGGTATTTACAAGATGCTGGATGCTGAATTCATTTAAATAAAAAATAGAAAAAAATAATTGAATTAGATGTGTGTTGTATAACCTTCACTACTGCAGCTGTCCTTTTTATATTCATTGTCACAAAGAGCAAAACTAAACAATTAATTTCTGAAATTATCTTTTACAGCTTCCAGACAGTTTCAGTGCTTCAGACAGAAATTCCTCGGCTTACACTTAACCACTTTAAACTGACCCAAAACTTCTGTGAAATGGCAGCAGTGAAGGCACCTGAGTCCTTGCTGCCAGACCAGATCCACACTTTCGGATACCTTCGGCTGAAAATTTGGATTCTACACAAACATTCAATATTTATTACTATTGTTTTACAAGTTAAATGTAGTTGCTGATTTACAGTTTTACAGAATGGTCATTTTAGCCCTCTGTAATAGTGCCATTCCAAGTAACTGACCCTTAGACTGTATTTCTAAACTAATATCCATACAAATATGATAAATATAAAGCAGAATTATCAGATTTCAGGTAGACGTATGATCATGTAATATTAATTGTAATATCAAATCAAATTCAAATTGTATTTCTTACATACATAACTATACACAGTGCTTGTAATATTTAGGTTATGCTGCCAATCTAGAGGTAATACTTGTCCCCTTAAGACAAAAATGGCACCGATGTGAACATTAAGACTCATAAAGAGTCAGTCAGCTTTATTGTCAATTCTGCTGTATATACAGAACATACAAAGGATTGAAATTGTGTTTTTCCTACAAAAAAGACGTACAAAACTGAGGGGAAAAAAAAAGGAAAAAGTGAAAAAGAAAATATAAAAAATGTATAGACACCCATTGTGTGTGTGTGTGTGTGTGTGTGTGTGTGTGTGTGTGTGTGTGTGTGTGTGTGTGTGTGTGTGTGTTATATATATATATATATATATATATATATATATATATATATATATATATATATATATATATATATATATATACACACATATTATATCTATAATAAAAATGTACATAAAGTTTGATTAAAGTATTTACAAATGTTATCAACAAAGCACACAATAGCCTCCATCGGAGGGATCAGGTGAAAATGATAAGCATGATCTAACATTGGTTTCAGTCCAGATTCCAGATTGATCAGAGATGAAACCATGCTTGATTTTAAGGATTGAAAGCATATTTATAGTTTGTAGTCTTAGATATTCATTAAAGAATTTGCCCGACTGATCCAGTCAACAGCAAGAGGAGGAGCTTGACTTAGCTAGACAAAAAAAAGCTAGGAGAAAAAAAAAGTTATTCGCTTGATAAATCTTTAACCAATAGCAAGTATCCAAGATAAAATTGTCCAATGTGATAGATGGCATTAATCTCTCTCCTGTCAATCAAAGTGACACTAGCCAATCATGGGTGTTTGTGAGCTCATGTGTTTGGAAGAGGGCAGTTAGCATATTGTACTGAGTGTATCACACCACACTGTGTTGTTGCATGAACTTCACCTCGTTTTCATGTGCCATCGAGGTAGCACATGTGAGCCTACAGCCTTCCTGTCGATAACTGTCATATGACATGGAAGACATGGCTGGTGAGTGGGAATCAACGAAGTCTAAATTGGGGAGAAAAAATAGGAATAAACTTAAAATAAAATTCAGAAAGTCAAACAATGAGGAAAACCGAGATATACAAGAAAACCAGGACCGAAAACAAGTCACAACAAGAGAAGCTGAATTGCTAATGATTAAGTTGTTAGGAAATAGGAAATACATTTTGTTGGGCTTTTTTTTTTAGTTTTCTGTTTAATCACTTTTTTAAAAATGTGATTTTTTTTTTTGCAAACTCAAAACAACATGTGGCCCAAAGGAATAGAAAATGATGTTCCATTAAAAAAAAATTGATGTTAGGTAAATTATGTTTGTTATTATGACTTTATAAGCTGTAATGTGGATTCCTGGTTTTATCCACCCCAAATCAGTGAAGTTTTAAAATGAATTCGAATTATATTCAGGACTTTGCTACATGGTATTGATGGTATGGAATATATTAGTGAGACTTGATCAGGAGTGTGTCTGGTCTGGCACACTAGGTTCCAGCAGCATGTTTGGAGGTTGGGGAGCGGTAAATTAAAGGTCTCAGGCAATCAGGTTGCCTCCATGCGTCACCACCGGCCTCCTGATTCCATTACGTTCCTGTGATAAAGTGCACCTAGCAGTAGCTGTACAGATTCATGAGCATCATGAAACATTTTTCAGTGGCCTCACTGTCGCCTGCTGTCACCCTTGAGGTGAAGGTTCATGTTGCTCTGCCTCATCTCTTGTTTGTGAGATGTGCCTAGTTCTGTCCAGATCAATAGAAGCAATCTTCATAATACCATTCTTCCTGTTTCTGTCACAGATTGTCCTCCACAGTCAACTAGCATATTGACTAGACCTGTATAAAACATCCTTCACCTCCAAGGCCACAATAAAATGCTGCAACTGGCGAATGAAGGACACGGCTTTAATGTTAGCAATAGACAAATGCAATTCGGTCAGACAGGACCATACCTAAGTGTTCTACTTAACACTGTAATCCCATTAGGGATCTGTGCTTGTCATGGTCATCTCTGCTACGCCACTTCACCCTGTCTTTTCAGATTATTGAGCACGTATTCATTATTATGAGTTTGATCTCATTTTTTGGCTTAATGCTAGGATTTGTATTAGTGTGGCTCATCCATCTCAAGCAATCTGTTATCCCACTCCTCATTGTTCTTATATATTTTGGTATTAATAATCATTTTGTCTTCAAAGAAGTTAATATTCAAAGATAATATTGCTACACATTGTCATATTACAGTATGTAGTATGTCTGGTAGTATAATCCTAGATGTTACAGCTTGACTCAAACCATTTACATTTGCAAGCCCATGTAAATGCATTTGATCATCAAAACACCATCATTTTGGTGACCTTTTATGCACTAATTTGTGCTGGATTCGCTTGTCTGCTGGTATCTTAATGAGCATGCTTTTTGAAGCACCTAAATTATTTACTGCATTGTTGTCAAATTGCTTCCTCATGTACCACCTTAGTCAGTCCATACACAGTTCATAAGTTTAAAGACCACACTAACAACATAATAGATTTAATGAACTTTACTGAAGTATTAATAATAATTATTTTCATCATCATTTCTTGACTCTCTGTCAATGCCGCTTTGCTTGTTGCTGTATTTGTCTTGACACTTATGGATATAGTACACTGGTCAGTTCCAATCTTCTTAGGTGCAATTTGGAGAATATGTTCACAGCTTCATCCAGGTTGCCTGTGTGCCGGTATTGGCCAATCACAAAAGTGCACAGCCAATATCACTGAATATCCCACTATGTTTTATTATTATAATTACGGTATATTTATATGGATATTATATTGTAGACTATTGAGTGGATAATAGTAAAATATAGAAATCCTTTTAATGTGGCGTGGTGGTTAGCACGTTCGCCTCACACCTCCACCTCAGGGTTGAGGGTTCGATTCCCACCTCCGCCTATTGTGTGTGGAGTTTGCATGTTTTCCCCGTGCCTCTGGGGTTTCCTCCGGGTACTCCGGTTTCCTCACCCTGTCCAAAGACATGCATGGTAGGTTGACTGGCATCTCTGGAAACTTGTCCATAGTGTGTGAGTGTGTGAGTAAATGTGAGTGTGTGTGTGTCCTGCGATGGGTTGGCACTCCATCCAGGGTGTATCCTGCCTTGATGCCCGATGACGCCTGAGATAGGCACAGGCTCCCCATGACCCGAGAAGTTTGGAAAAGCGGTAGAAAATGAATGAATGAATGAATATATATATATAATCCCTCCCCCCCATCATTCAGAGGCTATGTTTCACTGTTGCGTTGAAAAGTGTATTGCAAGAACGCTCTCTGAACTGCACGCGTGGCACACATACACACACACACACACACACACACACACACACACACACACACACACACACACACACACACACACACACACACACACACACACACACACACACACACACATCCAGCCACAATAATGTATCATATTAACTTTAAACAGCAACCTAGAATATTTGTCCCAAGCATTGATTAAAACAATGATGACAATAATCACATGAAAAAAAGCCGACTTAAATTCTGGAACTTTGGCAGTGGGGGGGGTTCATTCAAACCGCCCGAACCCCACCTGCCTACAGGCTTGCCTGTGATTGGTCAGGGATGTGTTGAGATGTTCACGCAAGCATGTCGGAGAGGAACTATGGTGTTGAGCCCTGACAGGAAAAGGTGTTTCAAAAAGTCTGGAATGTCATTTTGTTTTTATTTTTAATTTCAGGGTTCTAGCTAATTCAAGTAATAATGATACTACTTCAGGCAAAAATAAATAGATAGACTGAAAGAGTGAATTTTTTTGTGCATAAACAACTGTGGAGTGGATCCTTCTGTTTGATACCACGGGGATGTGGTAGCTCAGTGGTTAAGGTGTTGGGCTACTGATCGGAAGGTCATGGGTTCAAACCCCAGGTCCACCAAGCTGCCACTGCTGGGCCCCTGAGCAAGGCCCTTAACCCTCAGTTGCTCAGTTGTAAGTCACTCTGGATAAGGGTGTCTGCTAAATGCCGTAAATGTAAATGTAAATGTAAATGTAAAATAAGCTTCCCTCTAAAAAACTCTAATGGGTTGCTGTCAGGGACGCTGGGGTAAAAACAGACCCAAATGCAGGATAGTGTAAAATAAACAGGATTTAGTAACTTAAAACACAAAACAGGAACCAAGACATGACACAGGACAACATCATGACAACGACAGAGGATTCCACGCTGCCACGCGGTTAAATACTCATGACAATCAGCACATAAGGAACAGGTGTGCAGAGGCAGGGAGGAAGAGACAAGGGCGGGGCAGACACGTGACACAAAACATAAACAAATGCACATGGCAAAAGTCCGGGCTGAATTCTGACAGTTTGCACATACAGTAGTTTCAACTAAAATCATGATCCAAGTTGATGCAATGCTTTAAGAATCTTGGAATCTGCTAATTCTAGCACTAGACCTTTGATATATTTGCATCTGACTGGGAATGTGGTAGCCTAGTGGTTATAGTATTGTGTTACCAATTGAAATGTTGTGAGTTCAAATCCCAGGTCCACCATGATATTATTGCTAGGCCTCTGAGCAAGGCCCTTAGTACTCTACTGTATAAAATGAGACAAAAATGTAAGCCGCTCTGGATAAAGGAGTCTGCCAAATTCTGGAGGAGGGAAAAGTGAATGGACTTTTTGTTTAGGAAGAAAAAATTAATTACATAACATATCTAAAACTAATAGATAGATCAGTGGAACAGGTTGTTTTTTAATAGCAATTTAATCAAAATGACCTCCCCCTAGGTGCATGAAGGTTAACTTCATGTCTTGGACTACTGACTTAGTGGGATGGTTGGGTTTGGACAGAGGATGCATGGCATTCCAGTCTGGCTCTGCACTTTTACTTGTTCTTCAAACGAAATGGCTTAAGCAGCAGTGCAGCTATGAATGTTAATTAGTTAAATAATGTCACCCGTAGGTGGTATCATTAGCAAGCTTTCTATACGCTTGTTTAAAATAAATGTTTTCCCATGAGGGTTGTCTTTGAAACAATCAGGTATAAAAAAATATCAACAAATTAGAAGAAAGCAAGAAGGGTAAAAGTAAATTATTTTTCATGCCACTGTAGGAGGTCTAGGTTTGTGTTATATAATCTGTATATTTTTTTTAGGGTAAGGATTCTTTGTCCTCGTTGTGCACATTCATTTTCTTCTAATGATCCTGGTTGTTTTGTTGTGCTGATTAATTTAGCAGGTTCTTCAGCGTCCTGCATTTCATATGGATTTATTGATGTGCCATTTTTCTTTTATCTTATTTGCTTTGTCTCTCTGATAAATTTGTATTTCTGCCTGTAAAAAACAAGCTTGGAGATTGTAGAAACTATGTATTTCTGCAAACTTATTTGACCTGGATAAGCCGGCAGCTAAAGGCTTTAAAAGAATGATATCTAACAATGGATGTAATTCCTGGATGGTGCAATCACATCCACATCAGGGGGCTTTCATGAAAGTCCACTTGGTCACATAGGAATTAAAAATCAATTATTAAATTCAGCTTGAAACTGTGAAAACCTTTCGTGAATTTGGGTTTGATTACAATTCTTTCTGCTCCACTCTCTAATCCTTTCCTGCTAAATGTATGCAGCTGTTGCATCACTCAATCCTGGTTTTCATCCCCAGTGTCCTCATAGCCTCAGTATCTGTGATGTCTTGCATAATTCATATTCCTTTCATAACACTTGTATAGCATCTAGAGTTGTGTGTCATGTAGAAATAGATACTTTAATGGTGGCTCAGTGCAGAATTTGCGGTACTGTCTGTGTAGAGTTTCAAAAATTCTAATTCTATTCATAATTTTATTTTTCACAAACACCAAAATACACAGTCTGTCATGCAGAGTGTTAAAAGTTACTGGGACAGTTCTTCATAGACAGCTTTTACGTTTGTTTTTCCCCCTAAGTGAGTTTTTTGCCCTATTGGTTGTTCAACTGTTTCTTATTTACCCTAATGTTTTGCCTTGTGTATATCAGCCCTTCTGTATCTGTCTTTGTCAGTCAATGTTTTGGTTATGCACGGTACGTTCGGATGTCATTCCAGGTTCTCACATCATTGTTAAAGCAATGCGTAATTTGTTCTGTTTGTTGTATTTGGTGTTGTCCAGAAAATTCCAGTAAAGACCACTAGAGATAGTTATCTGTGTTGTCCTGGTTGATGGCCCACAGGAAGCAGCTTCTCCTCATTCTGTATGTGTTGGCCTTCAGTAAGCTGAAGCACTTCCCTGACCACATCAGGGAAAAAAATCCTGAAACAATCGTCGCTATCACAGTATTATAGTCTCCTTCTGTCCATGTGCTTTTTCTCTGAGTTCTCTGGTTTTCTTCTACCTTTCAAAAACATACTGTATTGTTAAGAGGACCGACTATGCTAAACGAATGTGTGAATGCCTGTGCGTAGTACTCTGAAATGTTTTTTTCCAGAACAAGCTCCAGATCACATGACCAGAAAAAAAGACAATAAGTTCAGATTTGGTTTTACAGACAGCCTTTTATAAATAACATGTATATCATGTACAAAACTGATCAAAAGAACATTTGTTTTTAATGTAAAACCATTTTTGGCTTTCATCTGTGTATATTGAAAAGCATTCAGAGAGGATTATTTGCCCACATGGTTTCTTTTTAATGGCAAGTTCCATAAAGTGAAATTCCACTGCTTTTTAACAAGAATTTAATCACAGATTCAGTTAGAACAATTAAAGGAAACTCGGTTCTTTATGATTCTACTTTGTTTAAAACCAGCATTGCTTTCATTCAGCCCCAAATTACATAAGATCTTCTTTGGCTTAATTAGTTAAGACAAAAACAACTCAGAAAAAAAATAATACTCCAGAACACAGGCAAGGAGTGAAGTCCTACATCTTCGACGGAAAAGTACTAAGCTTATTGACTTACTGATTTCAGTATATTCATATTTTCAAATAAATAGTTTACAAATAGATTTGAAAAATACAGATTTTTAATGCAAACAATTCATATTTGATAATTACATTTGTATATAGATTTATTATCCTACAATTGATCATTTATCAAGACAAATGGTGGAGTTTCCAGAAATACAGTAATCCCTCGCCACTTCGCGGTTCAAGTTTCGCGGTTCAAGTTTCGCGGCCTCAGTGCATCGCTGATTTTTAAAAAATATTCATCGGGGAAAAAAAAAAACGGTTTCCCAGAATGCCAGACAAAGAGACAAACTCTCTCAGAGAGTTTCCCACGGGAACTCAGACAAGGCACATGATTGGTTCCAGGCCTGAGATCTGAGCTGATTGGCTGCGCATCATCGCATCCTCTCCCAGCTTCTTCCCTTGTTGTATCTCGGCACTCTTGTTCACGCTGTCAACTGTGTCTTGCGTATTGTGTTCAAAATTAACTTTTCATTAAGCCCTTACAATGCCTCCTAAGCACCGTGCCCCTGCGAAAGATTCCTCTAGTGAGCCCAAGAGGAAGAGGAAGATGATGACCATTAGTGAAAAGGTCAAACTTAAGGCCAATCCTACTTCGCGGATTTTCACCTATCGCGAGGGGTTCCGGTCCCCATAAACTGCAATAAACGAGGGATCACTGTATTCCAAATGTGGAAATTTAATGCCAATTTATGGGAATTAATTAGAAATTTGGAGAGATTTATATAAACTGTATCATATGCAAACATAAATATAAACATTTTGCTTGGACATAAGCTGACATGCATTCAATCTAATACAGATTTTTTTTTAAAAATGACATTTTGACAACACTAGCTGAGGTGAAATCCACACATGAGATGGTGTGCGTGGCATAGTTCTGTAGGATAAGATCGGAAAAAGTTTGTAAAAACACTTACGCAATGCAATGCACAGATATATAAATAATTAGTTGAAAAATCGGAATATTTTGAAATAATAAACATTTTACAATCAATGCACATGAATATTTTACAATCAATGCACATGAATCCTCAGTCAGCATGTTTGCTAAAATAACCTAATTTATACAATATTTAAGTCAAAGGTTTGGACAAATTACAGTGTCTTATGTTTTTGAAATCTTATGCTAATTTAAACCTAATTTATTTGTTCACATATAAGAAAAAAACAGTAATATTGTAAAATACTATTACTATTTAAAATGTAACTTTTATTGAGGAAAAAATTCAGAAAAAATTATAACAGGTTATAAAAAATATGAGGAACAGGATCGTGTGATACTGAAGACTGGTGAAATGGCTGTTGAAAAATTCAGCTTCAGCATTATATTTTTAAGTATATTAAATCAGAAAGACATAGCTTGTCTGGTATTTTTGATCAAATGCAGGCTTGATGATCATAAGAGACTTCTTTCAAAAACATTAAAAATAGTAATGTGTCCAAACTTTTGACCAGTACTGTACTTCTGTAAAATAACAGAAAACTGGCTAGAAGAAAGGATAGAAGAAAGAGCATAACAGCTTGAGCTAGCTTTATGAGCTAGCTAGCCTCATAAACTGATGATGAATAGTGCTAGCTTACATTTAGCATATTTGATTTACTGGCTTTCTAGCTACTGTATAAAAACATTATTTTATTTGCTAAATAAACTTTAACACCATAGATAAAATATATTTACCAAAGTAATCTAAAAATTTACTTGAACTTATTTAATCCTCAGATACAAATGTAAACCTGTGGAATCAATATTTCTGTGGTAATCAGAGCCTGGATGGGGAAGGGTGTGTGTGTGTGGGGGGGGGGGGGGTTTATATTTATTATCTCCCCTAAATGTCTGCTCAGTCAGTGTATTTGTATTCATAGTGTTATCATTTTGTTGCAAAATAACTTACACAAAGCACAAGGGAGTTTTAAATCTAACTTTATAAAATATGTAAATTCCTTACGTAAATACTCACCAAGATGGACACTTTTTTGAAATTATTCAAGAAATGATCTGTGTTATATTATGCGGTATGGCCTCAATAGCCATGCAGTAAAAATTCAACTGAAATTGAAGTAAATCTGGTTGTTATAACTAAGATTATCCTGCAAGTTGTTTCCAGTTCAATTCCCAGTTAATTCCTAAAAATTCCAATATATATTCCCATTAATTCCCATGGAATGTTACCAGCTGTGAATATTCCCTGAATTTTGCAACCGTACTAATAATTGATTTGTTATTCATTTTTAAACATTGTCATTTAAGTAATCAGTAGCTACATTCCAATAGCTACATTCCTGCCCCTTATGCAACTTGATCTTTACAGGAAATATGGGAAAAATTCAAAAGTAAATAAAAATATTGTCAGTTTTTTTGTTACATCACTAGCAAAATCTGATTTTTTTTGTTCCTTTGTTAGTTATCTTTAGTAGCTTGAACAGGGTGAATCTGGTCGGCCAAGTCAAACCTTGTTCACGTCATGGCTGACTTGCATGCATTTTGCATTAAGACTTTGTTTCAGCTGCTGAACCGGGTTTGGAAATACTCTCTAGGCCTGGCTAGTGTGATCTCATTTTCTTTTAATGCGTGTTTGGCTGATAGTCTTCACAAAAGTACACTCTTTTATTCATGCGTTTCACAAAAATATTCCTTTTAAACACAGAAACTCAATCACCCTCCTTTGTAAATTGCATTTTAGCATTAAGCCTTAAATAAAAGGAGATGAAGATTATTGATGGAGTAAAGCATTGTTGAGATCTGCATTCAAATCACACTCATTCTTACAGCTTTTATATGATTTTGATCATGTCTAGCATTTCGGTCGGACCCTGAAATTGAAGACTTCTTTATTCCCTCTGGGATATTATGTGTGAAGTGATGGAGGAGTCTACTCAGCCACCTGTGGCCCCTAGAAATTAAAAAAAAAAAACACCTCTTTCATTCCTTCCAGTGTCCTGCTGTCTACACTTTACCCTGAAAAATGCCAGTAATACGTTCCCTAATTCTTAAATACCCCATTTGAAAGGGATGAAATAGTATCAGGCGCATTTTATAATAATTTCACACTGCCGTAAATCATGAATCATGTCCAAAACAGACCGAATTAAGCAATAATTTCTCCTCCCAAGGAACGCAATAACACAGCCATCAAAAGTGCATTCTTGCAGTTTCTGTTTTGTGTAATTCCCAAAGGCAGTGTGAGGATGCAGTAACTAACTATTCCTTGAAGACTAATAAATGGGACTCATAATAATTAGGTGCTGTGATAGCATGGTCCACAGTACATGGTAATGGGTTTCTCACCTCCCTGTGAGAAAAGATGAAACCATGGGCACAAAATTTCTCCATTACTGTCAAAGTTAACGAGTAGATCTGCCATTATGGAAACTGGTTAATCAGAGCTAGCACAAGCCATTTTTCCAGACGAGCTCAGTCGGCAATTTCTACTTCCTGATAGCTGATATTTCATGCACCAATTACCCCCCATGAGGAAATGCCCCAGATATTAACCTTGCCCTGGTGTGAAGTAAACTGAAATTCTTTTTGACAAACTTGCAGGCATTACAGCGGTGTAGGCCATCAGCAGGAAATGTTATCATCAATGGTAATTGACTGTTCAGCAGTCCAGTCGTGATAAATGATAAAGGGAGAAGGTGAAGAGACAAACACTAAACACTAAAGGGTCATCTTTGCACTCTGGTGAAAAACCTCCTGCACTGTGAGTCTGTCTCAGCTCCACAGACAGGGTGTAATGTGTGCATGCTGTTGAGCACCATCAGAGCAGATGTGAGGCGTCAAATGGAGTCGTAGTGTCTATAAATTCACAGCATCACCACACCAGACAACACAGGCACAGTATTTGTAGTGATTATTCTGTTCATCATTGCCTTTGAGAGAAATACACAAATACACTTTTTAATGAAAAAAAGGTAGATGGATAATATGGAGAATGAACACAGACATAATTTTCCTTGTAAGGGTCAGATTGGATCTAGAGCCTATTCTAGGAACATTAGGCATGAGTTAGGAATACAGTACAGTCTGGCAAAGCTGTAAGCAGACAAACTAAGGCCAAATTCAAAATTATTATTCAAATTGGATTAGACCACACCCATGAATGCAGGTACAGAATGAAATATTTGGAGCACTAAACAGACACAATATATGATATTTTTGTTGTGTTACATCCCTAATGCATACACACATACCTACCCATACCTACACACATACACATACCTACCAGCATATTTTAGGAGGCTCAGGATCCAACCGGGCACCGAAGAAGCAGACACATATGTACACCTAAGTACTCATGTACACTTAATAAAATTGCTAGAAAATGGTTATCTGGAGTTAGAGAAGCATTTAGTTTAGTTTATCTAAAGAACCTTAGTTATTTAGTCATTGTCTGTTGTTGCTACAATAATAATAAATGTAACAATAATACAATAAAAATCCTACAATACTAAATTTCCACCACAAAGTTCCTTTCAAATAATGGTAAATTTAAGGTGGGATGTATTTATTTATTTAGTTAGTTAGTTAGTTAGTTAGTTAGTTAGTTAGTTAGTTAGTTAGTTAGTAATTTATTTATTGATTTGTTTATGTATTTGTTTATTATTTTGCATGCTCTTGCAAATCTATTAAAAATCCATCAGTGAAAATGTTCTATTCATGCATGCTTTGCATTGATTGTGTACTTGTATAGCAGCATATGAAGCCTTGTGCTTCATTACATAATAATGAAACCCCCGTGTGTATTGCAATTGTAATGAGCCTGTCTGTGTTGCCCTGTTTCTGTCTGCTGTCTTGCCCTGCTGTTGATTGTTTTGCTCCGCCCACTTGTTGGTTACCATGGACACTAATTGTACTCAATCCTTCCCTTAGGTGTGTCGTCTCTGTCTCTCATTGTCTCTGCTTGGTGATTGGTTCATGTCACATATATATTCACTGTTTGTTCACTTCCCCGTCGCAAGTTGTTATACGTGTGCTTTTCTGTTTGCTTTCAGCCCAGTGTTTTTGCCTAGTCCTACCTGCCTGCCTGCCTGCCTGCCTACCTACCTACCTGTCTGTGTTCCTGTGTCCTGTGTTGTTCATTAAAAGGATTTGGATCCTCATTCGCCTTTGTTTAACCGTGACAGCAATATTACCAAGAGTATATAAAGATAATTATCAAGACATCATACAGTAAATGGAAATGCAGTATCTGAAAACCTCTGTTTTCTGTCATCCGCCCACACCTCAGAGCTATTTCCCTTTCATGTCATCATGCAAACTTTAAATCAGCTTTGGGGATAAAGAGAGAAAGATCAAGAAGCCAGCTCATTAGTACATTTGCATTCTCTCCATATACATTAGACACTGCGCTAGGTAAAGTAAACGATTTTATTAAAGTAAAAGATTTAGTTAAACACTGGTATATGCCTGAATGAAAATTCTAGTTAACGTGGCCAGGCAAAATTTGGAGTAACTCAAGACCCGGGGCAGTTTCTTTGACAGGTCAATTATAAGAAACATAGCTGATTTAAAAAATAACCCAGCTCAGTGTAAAGTCAATTAAAAAAATTCACTATGTAAGAACCTGTTAATACTTCCATCACGTCAACACTTGTACATGAGTGGAATATTTGAGTCAGACATGAAGGGACAGAAACATTAACTAGCTGGCACAGGAAGCCTTTGGTTTTGATAAATGTTATCAATAGGATTTTCTTCTCTTCTTGTGAATTCTTTAACCGTTTCCCATAACCATTTTAAAACTGTCCTCTGTGTTCTTCCAAGAATAGGACAAATGCTAATCTAAACTCCAGCATCCTTTTCAGTGATACAGAGCTTGCCACTCAAACCCAGCTCACCTTCCCCAGAGCGCAAGGGCAAAAGAAACATTAACCTCAAGGTCACAAATTTGTACTGCTATATTCCCAGGCAGCTGGAGCTAGCTTACCAAACCTGCACACTAAATGTTGCACGGTAGCTTGTTAAGAGGAAATTACTGGAACTCGCTCCTAGATTTCTCCAAAAAATATTGATTCAGGAGAAATTACAAGGTTAAATGTTAAAAAAAAAAGTGATACAAACCGAATGTAAAGGTTATGTAAATAACTGGACCATTAAATGGTTGCAAACTTGCAGAATCGTGAAGAAAATGTGATCTCAGTGATTTTGACCGTGGCAAGACTGGAAATGCGTAACCTAAACCTGATCAGTCATGATTTCTTCTGAGGCACAAAGATGATAGGGTCGGAATCTGTCAGCAGCATGAATCCATGGACCTAACCTGCCTTGTGTGAACAAGCCAGGTCAGTGGAGGTTGTTTAATTGTGTGGAGGGTTTCTTGACACTTTGGGACCATTAATAATAATCATTCATTCTTTAATTCAATTGATTTTATATAGCATTGCTTGTCTCAACACAGCTTTACAGAAAGAAACATAGTACAAAAAGTTTAATATACAAAGATTAATATTATACAAAAGTTCAAGATTTATATTAGACTTATATGTGTTTGTATTTATCCCAAAATAGCAAGTCTGTGGTGACTGTAGTGCCTGTGGTGAGGAAAAACTCCCCTTAGATGGAAAAGGAAGAAACCTTGAGAGGAACCAGACACTAAAGGGAACCTCATCCTCATTTGGGTGACACTGAAGGGTGTGATTATAAACTGTTATAAACACTAGAGAGCGTTTTTATGAATAATGTCCTTTCTACAGTCATATACAGTCTGACAATTGTGTATTGATGAGGAGATTGTTGTCCTCAAAGACCACATGGAGTTGGCATCTCCTCTCTGAATGTCCAAAATCCTCATGAAGCTAAATCCACCTGGAGCTGGTACATCTCTAGCTGTATCAGGATCCTCATAGGGTTGGCCTCTTCGCACTGCAGGTCTGAAAACTTCGTGAAATACATAGAACACAACTAAAGCTGGAGGTCTCAGCATGGGTTAAAAAAAAAAGCAAGTGAAGAGGAATTAGCGTAGCTGCTGTTTATAATATTAACCAGCACTATATAATAACCTGCATTTAATCATAAGTACTGGAGCACAAGGTTATGGAATGTATTATGCATATGCCTGGCTAAAGAGATATGTTTTTAATCGACATTTAAACTGAGAGAGTGTGTCTGAGCCCCAAACGCTGTCAATCAAACTTCGCTTGACTATCATAGATTACTTGAGTACTGTTGCTAAATATGTAGCATCTTCTTATGGCTACTTCTAGCATGATAAAATATCATGCCACAAAGCAAGATCTGCCTCAAACTGGTATCATGAAAATGACATTGAGTTCGGTCTTCTTCAGAGATCTTCTCAGCCACCAGATTTGAATCCTCACCTAAATGACTCAGCATGAAAGTGAAAAATCGTGCATGATGCATGTCATCATGTCAACATGAACCAGAATCTCAAAGGCATGTTTCCATATTTAAGATTTGTACCACAGAAAACTGAGGCTGTTTTGAGATCAAAGTGATTCCCTAACCAATATTACTACAGTGTTTCTAATGAAGGGGACATACAGTACACGCCTATACACACAAACACAATTACACACACACAAACTTGCTCAAAGAACACCCTCGATTCTAAGCAACATGGTTTCCAGAGTATTGGATACATACCTTAGCTCTAGTCCATGTCGACAAGGTTGCATCAGATAATTCCTGCAGATTCAGCTGTACAGTCATGCTGAGAATCTCCTGTTCTACCACATCCCTAATGTGCTGTATTTATTCAGATATGGTGACTTGGAAGCCCACTGAAGTACACTGAGCTCACTGTCATGTTCAGGGGACCAGTTTTAGATGGCTTTGGGGCTTAGGGGTATGGCACATTATCATTCTGAAAGTAGTAGACATAGGTAAATTGTGGCCATAAAGGGATTGTGTGGTCAGCAACAATACTCAGTACACAACAATAAACTGTGTCAATCACATTACCCTTCCATTACTAGTCATGTATTAAACAACACCCCTGAAATCTTGCTAACATCTTTGTTTTCCAATGAACTCTCCGATGAACATCTTTTTCTAGAGAGTCTCATCTCAGTGTAGTAAGATTTTAATTCTAATGTCATCCAAAGATTTTTGCAAATTTACACATATTTAATTAGCCTCATATGCATGAATAAATATCAAGGTATTTTATACAAAAATATCACCAATGTGCTGGAAAATACCTTTTTTTGTTGCTTGTTTGTTTTTAATTAAATTATTCGCCTGAAGTGTCTTGATTTAATAAGACCATACAAAGATGTTTAAACCTCGCCTGCATTAAAATAAATGGTTCCTGGTCTCATATCACCTACATGAGTTTCTTGGAAAGGACCAAGCAGAGTGAAGTAGAAATGAAAAGGTAAAAAGATTATATGAAAAAGAAAAAACAGTTATAGATCAGCTTACACTGTTAAAAACATACAGAAAAACCATTACAACATAACATCCTTGAATTGCTGCCTTCCCTGAAATTCTCGTTCCTATTTCTTGAACTTATAGTAAAAAAAAAAATCAAACTTCTTTCGTTCTTTCCTGTGACATCAATGCCTGAATGTAATTTAGGGTTGAATTAGCTAATAGAAATTCTAAGATGCAAAGTGGTGTGGGTTTGCATTCATTACAGACATTAGCAGCTGTGCAGGGACCATCTAATGAAAGCGTCTGTGTGAGAGAGAGAGTGTATTTTCATGTTTAATGAAGATGCCTCTGTGTGTGTATAAGTGTCTAATGAAAGTGCCTTACACGTGCATTTAACCCAGGTCCCTGTGTGCACTTTAAGCATCTGCATGCCCTTGTATCACGTTTGCATGTGCGTCCGCAAGCAAATCACTTTGGTGCGATTAGAACCGTATCAGTATCCTTAAAGTTTTTTTACCCCTGGCTATACAGAGATGGACTCAGGGACCCAGGAGAAACAAGGCTGACTTTGAGGAACCTTCACAAGGACAAAGGCTTTTGAAATTCCTGTACACACAACAGGTTCGTTGATATTGACAAGGCTGACCCATATGTGAGAGCAAGAGATAAATGAGGCAGGAGAGGTGTCCAATACCACTGACACCACAGATGATTTACAGTTTGAGGACGTCTTGATTGATTCAGAGCCGTGACTGCTTCTAAAGTAGGCTGAGACCAACAAACACTTCTCATCTTATCCAGAACTAACTGACATTTTGGAAGAAATGTACCTACATATTTTATTATAATTTTCATCCAGTGAGTGCATTTGTAATTCAAATGTATTCACTGTCTATAAATGATAGAAAAAAATTAAGATTAAAAAAAGATTTAGTGCATGTTTGACATAAATGTGACTAGATAAGTATTTTAATTGATTTAATTGCCTTAATCTATTGGCAATTCATTTAATCTACTTAGTTGTGACTTCCTTTTTCATTATTCTGGCCTGCAAATTATCTACTAGATTTATTTTACCACAGACAGAAGAGAAAGCAGCCTAAAAATATAGGCGTTCTGACAAGAACTCACTGGTTGTGTCTCAAACTAGCATCAACAATATGTCAAAGGGGTTGTAGGTCTTCTAATTGCAGACTTATGTGAATGAATATGAACCTTTCATTTAATAGGAAATGTGTTTACAATATGAGACAAACCAACTTGACTGAGAAATTCAAAAAGATTGGGATTAGAGTAAAGTGTGAGTTTTTATCTTTTCTAATATTTTCTTTTGTATGAAATCTCAAGAAATTCATGCCATAATGAACTATAATAAGCTACAGTGTCAGACTCTCCTGAAGAGTGTTGGCATGAGCAGCCATGTAACTAAAAAGGACTTTCAGGTTTTAAACTTGTTTTGACAGGTAAATTGTGCTTATACAGTACTGTTTCTCAAGACATCATTACATGGTTCAGTGTAAGAAGAAAAATGAAGCATAGATCTGCTCATAAAATGTCATTATTCTCCTCTTTCTATCATGGAAATGTAATAAAAGTTATGAATATGGTAAGATCAGTTTGACGACAGATCTTGCTCTAAATGATTAAAACAAATATTTGTAGTCATCCAGCATTCAAAAGCGTGAGCGTTTGCCACACTATTCTATCTAAATGTACATATCATGTGGTGATTTTATTCTGTATATTTCCTCAGCAATCTATTTTGACCAGGTTACACCTATATTCCTTACATACTGATTTAACTCCAAACCATAAACAAGCCCAAAACTGACATGTATTCCTATGTAGAAAGTTTTTTTTCCATGTTGTAAGAGTGAAAAAAGTGAAAGAGATAGAAGGACAGAGAACAAAGACGTGCTATGAATTCACCTTTCACTCATAAAGCTAGCAGCTTCCACCATCACCATTTCAAGCAGGTTGCTAGGTTACCAAACTTCAGAAACTGGAAACTCTTTCAGATGAAAGACTTTCATTTCACCCAGTTTTCTGCCAATTTTATAATTTCTAAGTTCTAACCAAACTAAACAATCACTAGACTCTTAAAGGAATGCGCTAACTGCCTTCTTCATCATACGTGAGCTACCATACACTCATGATTGGTTAGTGGAAAGAGTAATATTGATTGTTTCAGGGCCAATAATGGTCCTGAATATGCATAACATGCTAAAGTGTCATCATTGGGATTCAGACTTATCTCTCAGTAACGAGGTGAACATATTATTGTCTTTATTTATTTTATTTTTTTCGATATTTTTTAACCCACTCCTTGATTAAAGCGAACACTGAGCCAATTGAAATCATTAATTTAAATAAGTTTGAATTTAGGCACAAATGGTAAAGCTGGAGCCTATGCCAGTAATACTGGTGCATCACAGTGCACCATGCATGCGCTGATCCATCAACCTGATATTTACATCAGGGAGCTCAGATGAAACCCATACAGACACAGATAGTAAGCCAAACAGCCATACAGACACAGATAGTAAGCCAAACCCACTTGCTGCATAATTTGTAGTATAAAGGGGATTTGTTACCCAAAAATATTTTCTTTTACCATGAAAAATTTGTCGATTTTAGTAACCACTTAAGGAGTCACAGGAAATCCAGTGCCCAGCCAGTCTCTCTCTCTCTCTCTCTCTGTCTCTGACACACACATACAGTACACACAGACCTAGGGGCAATTTAGAGTCACCAGACCACCTACAAGCCAGTTGGTGACAGGTGGAAAGAAACTGGAGCGAAACTCAGAGCCCAGAAGTTGTCAAGTGGCAGCACTACCCACTACACCACTGTGCCAACTGGTGCATTTTTTTTTTTTTTTTTCATTCATTGTGTTAACCAATAAAAAGTATCTGTGGCGTAGAGAGAACTTTATGCTTATGTCTCCATGTCTATCATTAAGTGTGTTATCAAACTGAATTATATTTTTTAATTTCCCATTAGCCATGAAGTGACAAACCAATGCATGATGAATATTTGGGTGAAATCAAGCACAACTTTAATGTTTGATTTGTTTGTATGTTTGTTTGTTTGTTTACTCTTGTGTGCTTGCGGAAATAATTGCAAAATGACGTGGGGAAAGAATGTAGCAGCAAACCTAAATGATGTATTTAAAAACACTCACTGTGTGGAGAGATAGTGTACGGTTTAGGACGCAGCCAATGGAAGAGTGAAATGGGAGGGAGCCAAAAGTGCAAAGAAACCTCTCTCTCTCTCTCTCTCTCTCTCTCACACACACACACACACACACACACACACACACACACACACACACACACACACACACACACTCACTCACTCACTCTCCTTTTCTCTCTCTCTCTCACTCACTCTCCTTCTCTCTCTCACTCACTCACTTTCCTTCTCTCGCTCTTTCGCTCTCTCTCACTCACTCACTCTCCTTCTCTCGCTCTTTCTCTCTCTCACTCACTCACCTTCTCTCTCTCTCTCTCTCACTCACTCTCCTCTCTCTCTCACTCACTCTCCTTCTCTCTCTCTCTCTCTCTCTCACTCACTCTCCTCTCTCTCTCACTCACTCTCCTTCTCTCTCTCTCTCTCACTCACTCTCCTTCTCTCTCTCACGCTCCTTCTCTCTCTCTCTCTCTCTCTCTCACTCACTCTCCTTCTCTCTCTCTCTCTCTCTCTCACTCACCTTCTCTCTCTCTCTCTCTCTCTCTCTCTCACTCACGCTCCTTTTCTCTCTCTCTCTCTCTCTCTCTCACTCACGCTCCTTTCTCTCTCTCTCTCTCTCTCTCTCTCTCACTCACGCTCCTTTTCTCTCTCTCTCTCTCTCTCTCTCTCTCTCTCTCTCTCACTCACGCTCCTTTTCTCTCTCTCTCTCTCTCTCTCTCTCTCTCTCTCTCTATCTCTCACTCCCTCTCTCACCCCCCTCTCTCTCTCACTCCCTCCCTCTCCTTTCTTCTCTCTCTCCTGACAGCATCTCTTCAGGTCTCTGAATGGCAGGACGAGGGCAGGACGGAGAGTCTCACACAATAACCTTTAGGACGCCCTACAGGAGGGAAAACAAGACCTCTGAGTATGTAATTATCCCCGTAGCGGTTTTTCAGCGTATATCCGGGACGTCACGCAAATAATACTTAGAAATAAAATAAAATAAATAGTTCCCTCTTGCCGCGCGTGCGTTATGGAGCGGCGGCGGCGGGCGTCTCTGGCGCTCGCGCTCAACTTGGCGGCGCTGCTGCTGGCCGGGTGCGCGCTCAGCACGAGCTACTGGTGCGCGGGGAACCGAAAAGTACTGAAGCCGTTTTGCACCGGGCCGCTTCCTCCAGCCCACAGACACGCGCACTGCATCCGGTACAACAGCTCGAGCGCTAACGACAGCCGCCAGGTGCAGTACGTGTGGGAGACCGGAGAGGACAAGTTTGTCCTGAGGAAGTTCCACAGCGGTATCTGGCTGTCCTGCGAGCAGAATATTGACCTGAGTGGTAAGAATAGCTTTCTGTTGTCTTCGTCCCACATCTGTACATCAACATCTGTATGCATTTATAGCACTTCTGTTATCTTATTATATGTTTATTATATGTTTATTATATATGTTTAATTATATATGTATAATTATATATGTTTATTCCTAGGCACCTTTTATACCTTTAGTGTGCATCTTTACCTAAAAATATGCATAAAGGGTTAAGTCAATTTATGTCATTTAACTCCTTATGAATGCACTGTAGCTCCGCATTTCCAGGTGAAAGCTCTATAAATGTACATGAGATAAAGCTGTCACACCGTTTGTACCCTTTTTTATGGAAGAGTGTAATGTCTATTATTGGAAGCACCTTTAATCCATGACTCAACTTCAATCAGACTAATAAGATTGATATGATGTCATATTTTAGTAATTAGTTGGGTTTTTTATCCTTGGCTCCAACATTTTAATTAACACATGGGTTATGTCATAGCATTTCCACAGAGGATTATATTATTATATATAATACTGCTGACACTGCAACTTTTATTTGATTGTGAAAGGAATTTTATTATGAACATTGATCAATTTTAAACATTAACATGCATGTGTTTTGCGGTCATTGCTTCAGTGGTCGTTCATGGTCACAAATTCACCCAACGATGTCATGGACTAATGTACATCTTCGGGAAAATCCTTGTGTTATTTTGCATATCAGAAAGTGTTAAATGAAGAAGGAAGATTTTCTGTGGACACTGGAATAGACAGACATCATAAATTAGTTTTGAAATACAAATGATTTCTTTGGAACCTCAAACATGAAATAGTGTCAAAAAATGAAACCAAGATCAAATTACAATGTAAAGAAATTATTTAAAAAAAAAAAAAAAAACAATAAGAATTTTTTTAGGAAAAAAGGAAAAATATAAAGTTGTAACAACCTAGATGAAGAAGCATGCATATTCCTTAACTAATACATTGTTAAAGCACCATCTCGGGTAAGGTCGGCGTCTATCAGTGTTGCATGTCATAACTTGGCAATATTTTCCTACTCTTTCTTGCAGCAACATTATTAAAATAACAAATTTTTAGTTGGATTATGATCTGAGCTCTGGCTAGTTCATTCATAAACATTGAGCTTGTAAGTATGTTTTGGGTCATTGTTGTGCTAAAAGGTAAAATTCCTTTTCATCTTTAGCATACTAACAGATAGCTGTAAGTATTGCACTAAAATCAACTGATATTTGTCACAATTTGTGATTCCCAGTTCAGGCTAAAGAAAAGCAGTCCCAAATCCTGATGCCGCTGCCACCATGATGCACAGTATTATTGATGATCCAGTGGTGACTTTTTTGCACCAATCATATTTTTTGGAATTTGTGATTGGTTGTTACACCGGTGATCAATAAATAGGAACAGTGTTTTTTAGATACAATGGAGATCAATGATTGGCTTTTGAAAGCACTGGAGACCAATGATTTTTTTCTTTTATAACATTAGAGATCAGTGATTGGTTGTTAGGAACAATTGTGATCAATGATTGATCGTGGGGATAAAGTGATGGGACTTGTTGTTGGAAACACTGGAGATCAGTGATTATTGAAAACTGTTCAGGTTGTTAGATATCACAAATGTGCTGATAAAAGCACAACTTAGTCAGGCTTTACACCCTTGTGGTGAGTGTATCTGCTCCCTCAGCTCATATAACCAGCAGCTTTGATGTGAGCTGGTGAGCTTTGTTGAGTATTGGCTAACATTTGCTCAATTTGTCACTTGACTCTTCTTCGAAATAATGTCATTAAAGTTTTCTAAAAAAAAAAAAATAAAAAAAAAAAGGGACCACAGAATTGAGCTTATCAGTGAAGGGAGGGTTGTACTGTGTATTGTGTTTGAATTTAAAGCTAACTCCAACTACCCTCCACACAAATTACTGCTTTAACCACTTTAGTTACTGCTTCGTCACGAAGGTAATTATAAAGATTAGAACTGTATTTCTGGTTGGATTTGTGGTTTTGGTACTGGAATAACATTGGTGTGAAATGTATTGTACTCTCCTCTGCTAATCGAGACAAAAATGTTAACACGTTCGGTCTTCAGGGTAACGACATGTACGCACGAGTGATTTTATATTAACTGGCCATTAAAGCTATACTATTTCTGTTTACAGGTGAAAACTGCAGAAGTTTCATAAGTATTCCCCCTCCACATGAAAGAGGTAAGTCCTTATTGTTTGATTTCTGCAGTTCTTTATGAATATGCAAACATATGACATATAATATGTCTAAAATTAAATATACTACTTTGATTTTTAGTTCATTTACAGAAATGATGTCTCCTCTGTCAAAACTTTTCACGTTTGACACTCTGCTTTCTGCTTGTCCTTGATTTGACCTTTGGGTTGTAATGCAGGGCTTTTAACATATAACTATAATTTTCTTTGCATTTAGTTACTCTAGACCTGGTAACATAAATTCGAGACCACATCGCTCTGGATTAGATCATTTATTTTCTATATATAGTTCACCCAGTAGAAATCTGTACTTCATTCATACAAGCAAAAAGACAGACCTATCTCTAGTGTAGCAAGTGTCCGAACTAAAATATTCATCAGAGATAATAACATAGTGGTGTTGTCGTGGGAGCCTACTGAACATTAAATAATAAAAGAGATGATGAAAAAGAAGGAGAAAATATATAGTTTTAGCTCAACTTATTTTTATGTAGTCGAAAAGCATATTGGTTATTTTTTGTAAAATTATGTATATGTATATGTCACACTAGCAAGAAACATCCATCCATCCCTTTTACCCAAAATCTAAAAGAATCTTTTTTCTCTTTTTTTCCTTTTATTCCAATTTTTAACACAAACATTGGAATCAATAGTGTTATCTATATATGTTAGGTTTTGTACTGCCTTTTCTTTTCCGCAAGTCTGGTAAGAACTAAAATTGTGACTGTTGTGAAGTTGTGAGACCACATGCACCAAACAACTTACTGTAGAAAAAATCAGGCAAAATTCTGATTTTTATAACAGAATTAAGAAAAACTCCATTTACTCTGGTTTTCAGGGTGTCTCTGAAATCATGAAGGGGTGTTGAACTACACTTCAACCCTAACACATCAATTGTCTCAATCACATCCTTGCCTGTGTCTTGTTTCAACATTAGCATCACTATAAAAGTTCCTGTTTTTTAACACCTTATTATCAAGCTTTGGTTGTTGTTGTTGTTGTGTTTGTGTGTTTCCTTATGTCCAATGTCTCTGTCTCCTCCAGGGGTCTTATGGCTGTGCATCGTTGCAGAATGTTTATACATCCTTCTCCTTTCAACTGGTGGAATCCTCATGTCTATGGAAGTCTGCCAATTTGGGAACGTCATAGATGGACTCAAACTCAACGCCTTTGCCTCCATATTCACCGTCTTGTCAGGTAACCACGTTGATTTGTTTGAACCGTATTCATCAGTGTGATCGTGCGATCTGTTTCAAAAAGCGGCATGCCCAAGCCTCATCACGATTCAACCGAAAATGTCACATTTTGCATATCTCTGTGATCACACGGCTGTCTGTGGGGACAGCTTGGTGTGTTAACAAGCGCGTGCGGGAGCTTCAGGATGCTGTTCAGATCTCGTGTCAGAACTTTGGCTATGTCGGTGACACTTCTCTCCGAGGATGGCACTGTTTGTGGTCTGAGGAGAGTGAAAGATTTAGATGTTTGTGCTGCAGAAGGCTGGCCTTTGCTTTTTCTGTAGACTAGGCCTCTAAACCGTGATCCTGCATTCAGATAGCATATAAAAGACCTGATGCAAGATACTCTGTGACAATACAATACAATCCTTTGCCAAACTTTGCCATTTTAGACATTTGAAGCTTTTAAATTAAAAGCTTTATGGTAATACATTTCTGACATGTTGTAGACACTCTTATCCAGTACTTACATTTATACAACTGAGCAGGTCAGGGTTTTTATATGAATTCTTAACAAAATTTTAACAGTATTTCTGATGAAGCTTTGCCCACTCTTTGCATCCTATGAACCAGCTTCATGAGGGAGCCAAACATCAAGTTCCCAAATTGCCCAGGTGCCCAAGTATTTGTGCCAACTTCTCAATTTCTGTATAAAAGCTACTTGTTTAAAGAAACTGTTTAAATGAAACTTATTCAATGAAACAACATAGCTAGAAAAATTTTGTTTCAAAAATATATTATTCCTGGAAAGCAAACATCACTTCACCCTCTGATTAACAGCACATTTTGTCATTTTTCATTGTTTATACATGGACAGTTTCATTCTTTTAATCCTAAAACAGTTGAAAATATACATCTAATGCTCATAACGCATAGCACTCATGCATACAAGCTAAATCCTTATTATAAATCCTTATGTTTGTTTGTCTTGAATCAGTTGCATTATACACTATATTATTGGCTCATGTAGATCTACAGCATAATGTTTTTGTTTGTTTTTTGTTTTTGTTTTTTTGTCAAGTCTGCAGTATCACTTATTACATTGCTGTGTAACTTGTAGCTGAACTTAACTGAAGCTGATTTTGTAGCTGAACTTTACTGTAGCTAAACTTGTTCTGATGAATAGGGTCTGTTTCTCTGACTTCTCCTATGGCGAACGCATTTTGTTACACTATTTGTTTTTTATTTATTTGGGCCAATGTAATGAAATCCTCACAGACTAAATTTCACACCCTGCTGGAAGGACAGATTTATTCATTAATCAATAAGACAATCTGATGTGAAAGAGAGAAAGTAATTGATAGAGCTAGAGTGTGAGTCAGAGGAAGGTTGATAGCAGGGATGTAATATGGAAGATATACATGGAAAACATTGCTGTAATGCAGAGATAAGAGCATTTTGTCACATCTACATTACAGCACATTGAAATTCTTTCTTCCTTTATTCCAACTTTGGAGATTGGGGTCAGAGCATAGATTCAGCCATGATACAGCAGCCTGGAGCAGAGGGGGTTAAGGGCCTTGCTCAAGGACCCAAAAGTGGCAGCTTTGCAGTGTGGGGCTTTAACCCTGATTCTCAAGTCAACAACCAGGAGCCTTAACTGCTTGAGCCACCGATCACCTACAATATCACATGCTGCAGTCTTTACCATGTGCTTGAATGGATCGCTCTACTGTGCGAATGTCACCAGAACCGTTTATATAATGTCATGCTACCACAAGTAGATGCATTGTTCTCTCAAAATAATTGTTTGTGGTGAACTGTGCAGTTAGTTAAGGAGTATAATGATTTGGTTTGCCAACACTGTTTACAAACACATCACTAATGTAAATTATACTGTATGTTAAATAGTAGAATAAGTTAACACGATGGTAATACATTACTCAGCATTATAAAAGGGGTATGTGTATAAAAATTAGGGAAAGCCTATCCAGCATACCAATATGATTTTTTTAGCCTCCTATTCTAGCTCTAACCTTTGCTTCGCTCTTATAATAAGCTCCAATCTTCTCGGAAGACTTATGAAGCCTAACTATTAGGGATGTACCGATACCACTTTTTCTCTTCCGATCCGATACCAGAGTTTGCCAGTATCCGCCGATACCGATCCAATACCTGTGTTCTTTTCTACCTTTAAAACTAAAGAATGTATACAACTCGTTTAGTTATTAAGATTTATTTGTTTCTGGCAAAGAAATACAAAAAAGCCCAAAAAAATGAAAAAAAGGAACCTTAACAAAAGTATTAATGCAGTAGCAAATAGAACTTTTAACAGTTATTATGTTTAACGTGCTGAGGTAAATGGAAAGGACGCCTGCTTAACTCTCCTGTCTGTCGCAGGCGGTTGTGCAACATATTTCCTATAAAATTTATTATATTTATTTACATTAATGTAATTTAACATATAAGTGTATTCTTCTTATAAGTTCAAGCAATAGTTAGTTAATTGACATTATTCAACCACCACAGGCATGGGCATCGGAAGCAAATAAAAAGTGGGCGTGTCCTGTCCCACACATATATAATGGTTCCGACGCCCATGGATTTCAGGAAGCAGGAGCGTGGTCAATGCTGTAGGGAAAACGCGGAATGGAGTTTAATTTATTAGGGCATTCCTCAAGCGGAATGGATTCGACTGGCGGCGCTCTGAAAAGTGCGATACCCATGACCACGGGTATCGGATTTGGATCGGTCACGCACCACCGATATCCGATCCACTCAAAATGCTTGGATCGGCGCCGATACAGATCCAAAATATCGGATCGGTACATCCCTAGTAGCTATGGGGATTTGCCGATTCAACCATAAGAGCATTAATGAGGTTAGGCACTGACTGAGGTCTGGGGTTCAGTTGGTGTTCCAGTTCATCCCAAAGGTGCCGGAGGGGTTGAGGTCAGGGCTCTGTGCAGGACACTTCAGTTCTTCCACTATTAACAGTGATCTTACAAAATGGCATTGTTAAGCTGGAACAGGTTTCGACCTCATAGTTCCAGTATTAGGAAATTCATTTCAATTCAAGTTTATTTGTATAGTGCTTTTTACAGTGGGCTTCGTCTCAAAGCAGCTTTACAGAATATAAACATAGAACAGAAGTTAAACATAAGGAGAAAAAGAATTAATATAGTAAAAATTAAAATATATTTAGTTCACAGTGTGTATGTATGTATGTATGTATGTATGTATGTATGTATGTATGTATGTATGTATGTATGTATGTATGTATGTATTTATCCCCAATGAGCAAGTCTGAGGTGAAATTCAGGTCCTAAACAATTTTGTGCTTCCAAATTTGTGAAAAACAGATTAGATTAGTTCCACATATGGGGCCATGTAGTGTATGTGTATTTGTGTGTTTGCAAATTCACTATCAGATATATTTAGTATGAAAAAAGACCGGTGCTCAATAATTATCTATCAAGAATGAAAAATGTTCAGTTGTTTCTGCTTCTGTAGCTCTATGTTTTTTTATGCAGTGGATAGACAGTTGTGCTTCATGTAGATAGATTGCACTGCATCGTTTGCTTTTGACGCAAGTTATTTAGAAGATGAACACCAAATGACCTAATGTGTTTGACTTTGTGTGTCCTGTATTCCTTACTCTGAGCAGCACTTACTGAAGTCATTCAGGGCAGACGACTGGGTCTCCAAAAACATTTGTGCTCTGATTCCCTTCTGAAGTGCCGCAAAAGTAAATAAGTGATAAACAATTCTCTTCATTATAACAAAGTTTACATCAGGTCCCTAGCACCCTTTTAACTGGAAGAGCCTTTAATGATTACATATTGACTCTGGAGTGCACTGAATATTAGATAACTTGGATGTTTAGTTAAGTGGATATTTATATTGTTTAAATATGTAGTTGGAGTAAAGGGTGAAGAGGGAGGAGAAGAGGTGACTCTGGAAGGGCCTTGAATTTCAGCCATTTTCTAATCTAGGTCTCATGTGTTTATGTGGTTTAACACTGTCCCCTAATGGCAACCTGCAGTCATGTCAACATGGCAGACGATTGGTAAAAATGCCAAAGATGCCAAAGAGAGACAGAAGTGTATGAATGAACAGACAGATATGTATGTTGCAGGTTATATAAGAGAAAATGACAGCCAGAGAAATTACAATAAAATAATAATAAGTCAAGTGATAGTGTCAATATATGCCATTGATTTTTTGATGTTCGAAATGAATATGGTATTAAACAGTATAGAGATGACACATAGATTTCAGAAATTAGTGCCAAAAAATGAAAAAACTTAAATCGATTATAGTACATGACAAGACAAATACAAGACAAAAGGACAGTGCAGAACAAAAGACAGTGCAAACAAAAAATTACAGGCCAATACAAAAAAGACAATAAACAGAAACAGCACTGACCAGTGTAAATACTGTATGTTCAACAATATTGTGTGCAGTAATACTATAAAGAACACAGTTTCATAGCAGCAGGTCCCTGAGATAATGTAAAGAATTGTGCAAAACAGCAAACGACTGAAATGTTAGACAGTATGTGCAGTGTGCAAAAACAGCATGTAAACAGGTTGATAGAAGTATATTGGAAGTGTCTGTATTTGGTGTAGGTCTGTGCAGTCCATACAGGTGATGTGCGTGTGTACAGTATGTTGTGCTCAGTACAGTTCAGTTCAGTTATTAGGGAGTCTGATGGATTGTAGAAAGAATCTGTTACACAGTCTGGTTGTGAGGGCCCGAATGCTTCGGTACCTTTTCCCAGACGCCAGTAGGGTGAAGGGTGTGTGTGGGATCATCCACAATGCTGTTGGCTTTGCTGATGCAGAGTGTGGTGTAAATGTCCATGATAGAGGGAAGAGAGACTCCAATGATCTTTTCAGCTGGCCTCACTATCCACTGCAGGGTCTTAAGATCCGAGATGGTACAGTTCCCAAACCAGACAGTG
This sequence comes from Tachysurus fulvidraco, assembly GCF_022655615.1. NCBI lineage: Eukaryota > Metazoa > Chordata > Actinopteri > Siluriformes > Bagridae > Tachysurus > Tachysurus fulvidraco. Next base: position 13,632,389 of record NC_062525.1, on the reverse strand, counting down.
ATGCAGCTGCTCAGAATGCTCTCAATGGTTCCTCTGTAAAAAGTATTCAGGATGGGGAGAGGGAGATGTGCCTTTCTCAGACTTCATAAGAAGTAGAGACGCCGCTGGAATTTCTTGGTGATGGAGCTGGTGTTGAGTGACCAGGTGAAATTCTCCGCTAGATAAACACCAAGAAATTTGGTGCTCTTGATGATCTCTACAGATGATCCGTCGGTGTTCCGTCGAGAGTGGTCGCTCTGTGCTCTCCTGAAGTCAACAACCATCTATTTAGTTTTATCAACATTCAGAGAAAGGTTGTTGGGTCTACACCAGGTAGTTACAGTAGCTGTTGCACATCCTCCCTGTATGCTGATTCGTCGTTCTTGCTGATGAGACCCATCACGGTCGTGTCATCGAACTTGATGATATGGTTTGCATTGCTGCACAGTCGTGAGTCAGCAAGGTGAACAGCAGTGGACTGAGCACGCAGCCCTGAGGGGCTCCAGTGTTCAGTGTGGTGGTACTGGAGATGCTGCTCCCAATCCTGACTGACTGAGGCCTCCCAGTCAGGAAGTCCAGGATCCAATTGTTCTGAAGAGCAGAGGTTTTCACCTGCTTCAGAACCATTTAGAGCATCTGACGAATGGTCTGTATTCTGGAATTAGCATAACAGAGATGTGGCCTGAGTAGGCGAGGTGGCTACAATGTCCTATCAAGCTCAATCTTTTCCTGTAATGTCTAATAAAATCAGAAAGTCTTTTTTAAGGGAATCATCGTCTGCCTTAAAGCAAAACATTTCTCAGTTACTTTACTTAAGGTTGTGTTTGCTCCATCTTTAATTTAGACTCCAAGTTTTCAGTAGGGCTTTAATAAAGAGACTGAGATGGTCACTTTACAGCATTGATTTTGCGTAACCATTTCCGTGTTGATTTAAAGCCGTGTTTAATTAAATATCTAGTTGAAAGTGTTGTCTATGGCCAATTCTGAACCTGGAACAGGCATTCAGGTATCGGGATGAAATTGGTACCTCTGGCCACAAAACAGCTCTGAAAACCGTTTCAAAGGTCCACCTCTATGTTTTATCAGCTGCTTTTCCTTGTAGCCCTGTTTTGCCATTAAACCTGCTAATGGTGTGACCAAAAAGGTTGATTTTGGTCTCAATTTGCCATAACATATGATACCAGCTGAAGCTGAGATAATCCTTGGTAAATATCTGGGTTTCAAAGCTGATTTTGCAAGAATTTAATTGTGCAATCCTAAAACTGTAATATTTGTGCTTTTTTTTCTCTTCTTGTCCTTCCTCCTGACTCGGTGAAAAGAAAGCACACTCAGGGGTCTAATCGTGCTGAATTGTTGTAACTGCTAATGTGTTTCTTTATATCTGTTACATGATTTGTGCAGCTCAGCACTTCCACAGTAGTTGGAAGTTCTCGGTTTGTTTGTTTTTTCATACGACAATGATGATTTATGATAAATTATAGATTTTACAACCTTATTTTATACTCCAGGAAACACAATTGCGCAAAAATATCCCTCAATAATCTGTTCGATCATTAGTTTGCATTGACATGATTTTGTGATAAAATACTAATATACGTAATAATATAATATACTTTAATACAGTATACTCCTACTAACTCATTGCTTGAATGGACAATTATGAAATTATCGCATGTCATTTAAGGCCATACTTCTTGAGAACTTTGTATATCATATAGTTTGTTATATATACAAATATTTTAATTCAAATTTCTTTAATATCTTGTTAACATTCCGAGAGGAATTTTCTTATTGCACAAGACATAAATATCCTGTAGGACCACTTCTACAAGACTTTTTTTCTAACAGGATCCATTTGGGTTCCAATTCAGAACATACTCAGAAAAAATTCTATCATTTAAAAAAACATCTTTTAGGATTTCAAAAGTCCAAATGCACCCACTGTAATTTCCAATAACTTTCCAATAACATTAGTTTCAATAAAATGTTGTAGTAAGATTTCAAAAAGATGGTACCAATAGAAATCACATTTTCTATTGGTAGAAATCATATAAGATTCTACAGGACAAACTGGAGTTTGGACAATTGGACACGTTGACAGGGGTTTTGGTGCATTGTATACTTACTATAATTTTCTTTTACTTATTTATTTGTTTGTTTGTTTGTTTGTTTGTTTGTTTTTATATATTTATTTCCAAATAATGTATCTTGGGTGTTGTTCTGCAGGTCTTCTTGGCATGGTAGCACACATGATGTACACAACAGCTTTTCAGCTCACTGTAAGTCTGGGCCCTGAGGACTGGAAACCCCAAAGCTGGGATTACAGCTGGTCTTACATGTAAGTACCTTTTATGTTATGCTTTTATTTCCTGGCTGCAACACGTTCTGAGTATCTGTGTGTTCTTTTTTGCAGGTTGGCCTGGGGATCTTTCACGGCCTGCATGGCCTCCTCGGTGACCACCATCAACAGATACACAAAGACTATCCTGGAGTTCAAGCACAAGCGGAGGAACATGGAGAAAAACCTGAAGATCAAGCAGCAGCTCCTGGAGCTGGATTGCCCAGAGCAGATGTGGGACATGTATATCAGCTCTGTGCCCAGCACGGCCGAGGAGCTGCTGGAGATGTCCAGTCCTAGCCGTAAGCTGTCCAGTCATGACATGGGTGATCAGCAGGGGGAGGAGTACTGCTGAGGCTAGCGTTACACCTTGTTTACTAAGCTGTGTGGAAATTCCATGTTATAAAAATATTTTTGCGAATGTGTTAAACTGGTGGTGAAATATATTTGCAAATGGCATTGGAAATCACAGCATTAGCCTGCTGTCCCGCTGGCGGGATGACCTCATTGTCTTTAGAGTGTTGCTGCATCAGTTTTTTTTTTTTGCGACGGTCCGGTTTGTTTCCTGTAAAATGTGTTATACTGTAAGGTATTTGTAAACTTAAGAACTATTTGTTGCTTCCTTCCATCAAGCTGCCAAAAAGTCCGCTAGTCCACCACACCATACATAGATTAGGATTGTTTTTATCTTTCAACTTGTAGCATCACAGCCAATCAGAGCATATTGTCAGAAGAACGACTCTAGTAATTAGTTGTATGGCAGTGAATCTGACCTTCTAGTGAATGATACAATCTGCCTGCAGTGTCCAGCGAGGTTCAGCACATTAATCGTAATGCACAATGTCCACAAAATTCAGGGCAAAAACATCCAGATTTTCAACAGTATAAACATTTCTTTACACGTTTTCATCCCTAATCGTAGTCTAGCTCAATTGTGAACAGTGCTCCTTTCCCACTGATATATAACATATCGTCCAGCTAAGGAATCTGTTGCCTTCTGGTGATTTTATGCATTTGTGCTGTTTATAAATGAGGCCCAAGAACAGGCCTTTGATTTTCTAAACTAAACCTCGCCTGCCGTATTGTATGAACCGCTGCTGCTTGTCACTGTCACGTGCTCTTAATGAACCAAGTCTGGCCTCAGATTACACTGAGGGCTTCCAGCCAGGGCAGACTATTATCTGGCTTCTCTACTGAATTTAATCAATAACTATATATGCTGACTGTTCTTTACGTACTGTGTTGTATCGTTGGCTGAAGGTGATGCTGTGGTTGTTAGTTTAATATTCATGTATTGATGTTATATCCAGGCAAGTGACAAATTAAAGGAAAAAAACAATACAAAAAGTGATTTATCATGGTGTTCAGTGATTATTAGATACCAGGACTGCTTCAGAACACCATGGCACCGATACTACAAGGAATTTCTGTAATAGTACTGGAAGAAGGAACAACATTTTTAGAGATATTCTTTCAAATTTCCCCAAATTCCAGTCCAAAATTGTGTCCAAGAACACAAAATCCGTGTTTTTGTGGGTGGCTATGAAGGGCAGAGCATACACACTTTTTCATACTCATCAAATCATCCTGTGAGCCCTTGTGTAATGGAGATGGGGTGGAACAGAAATGAGAAAAATGTTAGAGAAATGTTAAGAAAAAGGTCATTAATTAGAGGAACTTTGTATTCATTTGCAGTGACACTTCATAACAGAGCCAAAGTTTCCTTTAAATTGTCACCAGTCTATATAAGAACCACAATTACATCTTGTGTAAAACAGTTTTTACAACATTTGCCATATAATTATTTAATAATGTGTTGTCTATCGGGGTTTTGTTTTCGTCTGTTTTTTGTTTCCAGGTTTCTAGTCCTGGATCTTCTGGTTTTCACACTGGTTTGTGATCCTGATCATGATTTTGTTAAACCACAGCATGCGCAGTACAGAATATCTATTTAAACTCAATTTGCTGGGTTTGTAACTCCTATGTGTGTCAGATTGTTTAGTAACACAGGCTTTATATCAGTGTCGTAACTATTTTTCTACACTGACTGAGGATGGTGGATATTTATTTGTATTTAATATTACTTCATGTGAAAAATTAATGCTTTAGATTGAGTGCAGTCATTTTATTTCAGTAAACATGTGGCTCTGCAAATCTTTAATATATACATATATTATATCGAGCCATGCTCTCTGAGTGGGAGGGAGCGGAGTTACACTCTCCCCTGTCAATCAAAGGGACACGAGCCAATCATGGTTGTCTGAGAACTCAAAAGTCTGTGGTGGCTGGATGGTGTTCACAGGAAGCATCACGGTCCCCCTGCTTGTAGATTGTAGATGTGATAGAAACTGGCTAGTGAGTGGGATTTTGGTAATGAACAAATTGGTGAGAAAATAGTAACCAGTGTACCATATAAAAAATTTTAAACTTTTTTTGAAAAGTTTTCATCCTGATCTTGGCTGTGGCAAGGGTTCAATAGAGAAGGAAATTCCCCTGGGTTTTTCCACCACGCTATCACTGTTATCATGTACAGAGACATGAAAATAAATTGAAATGATGCAATAAAGTCTGCGTAATTACATTCCCAAAACGATCCAGATGTTGAGAAGTCTGTGACATCAAAACAAAACAAAAAGCAAAAAAAAAAAAAAATGTAGTCAATACAAATAAGTCAGGTTTTGTGTGTATGTGTGTGTGTGTGTGTGTGTGTGTGTGTGTGTGTGTGTGTGTGTGTGTGTGTGTGTGTTTGTGAGGTTACAGCAGAGCTTATTTCTTTATTTATATCTCTTTACTTTAGCTTAATTTTGTCCTAATATACTTGAACTTCCACTTTATTGGGAACACTTTACACCTTGTATACACAAGATCAGGTGTTTCAGTCTTCACATGTCCAGTTTGGGTGAGTCTGTGAGTCCATTGGAGTTTCTGATTGCTGTCCTTGACTGACAGAACTTGATGTGCTCTCATGTTTACCATAATTTTTACGCATGTATCCTATCAACAAGGTTTGACATATTGTGCAGTCTGAGATATTTTTCTGCTCAGTACAGTACAGTTCTATTTGACGTATGGGATTATTTGATATACAGTGCTTTTGCTGTCAGCTCGATCAAGTCAAGTCGTTCTCTTTTAAGCTCTCTTGTCGGATTTCACAGAATTGTCACGCAATGCATGTTTTTTTGGGTTTTTTGTTCTTATTTTATTTATTTTTTTATTTTTTTAACTTGCGAGTAAAAATCCCAGGAACAGTTTTGAAAATACTCAAATATTCAAACCCACAAATCGCCGTGATGACATTTTTGTCTACATTCTCATGTTTGATATGAACTTAAACTGAAGCTCTTGACCTGAATCTGCATGGCATTGTGCATTGTGCTGCTGATTGGATCACTGCATCAATGAGCTGGTGTACAGGTGTTCCTAATAAAGTGACCAGTGCATGTATGTTAGCTTTCCTTTCGTAATTCTGGAATAGGAATTTTTATTGCACACGTTTTCCTCAACAGTTCATGGACCAAAAAAGGGGACCAAAAGCGATAGATCCTTAAATGGCCACAAGATGGCACTGTGTTTATGTTTTTGTCATGCTGTTAACTGTATGCACTAAGATGACCCAGTATCCATTTTTGCTTATTATTTACTTCTTATTTATATCTCATTGTACAACTGTGCTACATGTGCTCTTTGACCAGGAGGATGTTTAAAATTCACAATTGATCAAAAGTGTTTTTGCAAGGAGTAAGAATAAAGAATAAGAATAAATAATGACCGAAGTTCAGGAAGCGTTGTGTGTCAGTTTGGCCCTGTTAATGTGCTTACACTCACACACTATTCATAAAAAATTTATTTCCCCATGTGTTTGTGGTTTCGAAATTGCATAACAAATGAACACAACCGTTTGAAAATAACTGAACAGGCTTTCTTAAAATTTGTGCAAATTCATGCAAGCAACACACGGGTCGGCTTTGTGAGCGTGTAACCATATGATCAATCACAGGAAGTTGAAAACTAGCTCTGTTTATCCCACACAAAGAGTTCATTATGCAAGACTAGATCAGCATGTCCCGCCCGGCCGCTTCTTTTGATATTCCCGTATTTCAAAGGGAGTGATGTTACTTATTGATTTATGCATAATGTATGAACGCATGTGTAATGTATGCATGTATAATGTATGATGCTTTCTATTAGCTCCATCGCTGAACACCGATGTCAGGTTACTTACAATTGTTCTCCTAACAATGTAAACATTTTTTCTCAAATAGCAAAAATTTTAGGTTAAAAGTGTGGTTTCTTTTACTTCCTTGTTCTCTATGATACTCCATGTCACAAATCTGTGATTTAATAATAGTATAAAAATGGTCATTTGGCTCATTTGGTCATAAGGCTGAAGCTCACCTCGGATAACCATGAACCAGCCTGTTTTCTTTTTTCTAACACAGCTCCAGTTTGTCTGGAAAGCAGTAGCCTTTGCACTTGATGGTGCACACATAAAACCTCACTCAGAATGTCACCCAGTCCTACAGTCCAAATGTTTTACAGCGTTTTGCGAATGACATCCTCTAATGTTTAGGGCTGGTGTTTGAACACTTTCCACTTTCCGCTGTGATCTTAAAGTGTTCATATTCACCTTTTTTTGCAGTCATTCTGAAGCCTGACACACGAGACGCCTTAAGAAAAACATTTCTTTTTTAAAAAGCCAAATACAAACTTGATTACTTAATCTTTTACCCTTGATCATAGTGCATAACCCATACCCCACTCAGAGTTTCACTAACTGTATCACAAATATAGTCAGAAAAGCAAATATACCCTCCACAGTGTCATGTGCTGAATGAATGCATGAATGAGATGTCTGGATTGAGAAAGCAAAAAAAAAGAAAATCACTTCCACCCGAAGTCCATTCCAGTCATTTGGTAGAACCTCAGGTTGTGCGGTTGGTAGAAATCCCTGAGGTTGTGAACGACCTCAGGTTCAACACGCACATGTGTCCTGCCTTTGGTTTTGCCCAAGCAGTGTGGCTCAGCGCTGCCCTCTGCCTTCTTCAGACATGGGAAGCCCTTGGTCTTGTTGAAGTAGAAATGCTTGTCCGTGATAATGCGCTCCAGGCCCAGGAAGTCCTGCACGCGGCCCAGCTCAAAAGCCGGGTCACTAACGAGACGCTCACCGTGGACAAAGTGGATTTGAGAAAGTGGGAAATAAGCGAGCCAGTGCTCCAGATGCTGAGCGTACAAGCCTATGTACAGTGGGCTCCACAGTGAGTTCACCTGACCTGACGATCTGTTCTTAAAAGCCAGGCTTTCGAAGCTGGAGATGCCTGGTGTCTTGGAGGCGATCTGAGTGTAATCGGAGATGGCACGGGTCACGGGGTCACGCACCACCACGATCAACTTCACGTCTCTTGACATGGCATGGACACGAGCCGGTGTCTCTGCTGTAACGAAGTAACGTGGCGTTTTCTCCATCACAATCTGGCCATCCAGCGCCTTGGGCATCATGCTCCTGAAGAACGAAAAGAAACAGAGCTTTAATATTTAACACCATGTTCTCTAATGAACATGATTGTGCAGTAAATACTTAACAGATATTCCTGTTCCACTCACATTTCCTTTATTTCCATGCTTCACTGTTAGAAAGAGTGTGATTGGTTGATTTAGGGCCTGTTTTGTCATGTCCATGTTCAGCAATTATCTTTTTTAACATGTCACACTTCACAGTGGTGTTTAATGGCTCATACGAATGTAGGTTTTTTATTTCTGTTTTTATTTAGCCTACTAGGGGAAATGTTTTCATAGAAAAGTTCCAAGAAACAAAAACCTGGTAGTTTTTTTTTACACACAAATTTTTATATCTTCAAAATAAATGGTGATATCAAACACATCTCTGTTTTCTGATATGCCTCAGGTGCTTATTCATCAGAGTCTATGTTCAAAATTCTGTGTACATTTATCTGAACAGAAGTAAACACCATCAGTTTCCTCATTAAATTTATATCAGACTTGTGGCAATAAAATAATTAATTTGTTTATTCTGATTGGAAAGTCACTCAGAGTCTCCAGTGTAGTGGTAAAAAGCGTTAAATTTTTTTCTTGGTCAGCCGTGTTACTTATTGGCTGTAAACGAGAACGAAGACTCTGCTGCTTTCCGAGCTCAACTCCATAAGCATGTGAGAAGTGCTGCAAGCGGCGCAGATGTGCTGGATGCATCGATCAGCTAAGGGTTACAGGCAGATAAGGCAGAAAAATAAAGAATGTGAGCTTGTGTCTTACTCTTCTCTCTCACTTTGGCCAGCAGATGGGACTCATTTGGCTTAAGTGCCTTGAAGGCCCTCTGGGCTTAATGATCCTCCTGCAATCCACCTGCTTTAGAGAGTGACTACACTCACACACTCACTCATTTTCTACCGCTTATCCGAAATTCTCGGGTCACGGGGAGCCTGTGCCTATCTCAGGCGTCATCGGGCATCAAGGCAGGATACACCTTGAGTGCCAACCCATCGCAGTGCACACACACACTGAGTGACTACATTTAACTTTTTTTTTTTAATCTTATCATGACAGGTTTCTTGGTGTTTTGATATCTGCGCTACATAGAAATGTGTACCATGAAAAAAGCATGAAACAATACGATATGATTCAAGACAAAGTCACTACATTTTAATCAAATCCCTAATAACCAATACTACAGACCAGAAAAAAGGAAAAGGAAAAACATTTAGCATTCCTTGTCTTATCGATACAGCGGCCTTGAGTCGATTCTTCAGCCACACTGCAGTATCGGTGACTTCATCAGGGAAAGCACTTAGCCTAAACACTCATAGGTTTACCTATGCTTATTATGGAGCCAGCAAGTCTATTAGAGCTGTCCATTAATTATTCACTTTCTTCTATTGAAGCGACCTGTTCATACTCTTAGCACAAAGACGTCCTGCTCCACCCCATCTACCATCAGCTCACTTTATATCGACAATTCCTGTAGATAACACAAGCGACCATACATTAAAGTACATGTGTGCGTATACTGTATATAATGGAAAGCGTGCACATCGGTAGCACTCAAGCACACGGTGAGCTGTTTACACTGAACAGAGAAAGACTGGGATAAGAAGCAAGCTGCCAATCGAAAGGTGCAGCTTCAAAAGCTCTGAGCAGCTTCTTGTACAATAGATTCTGGGGTTGAAGTTTGACATGTGAACATTGTGTAGAGAAAACGTTCATACATGTCACATTCCCTGTATTGTGTAACAAGCCTTTGAAACAAATCTGTTTGTATTGACTTGTTAATAAATTGAATTACTGTTGCCCAAGATGACAGCAAGCCTGATCTCAGAGGATTAGTAATACATTGTTAAGACTTGGCACAATGTTGACAGTTCTTCACATCACCCAGCGCAAGATGTACTTTCTCGAGAAGTGCTGAAGCTTCCCCATTGTTTACTGTATTACTGCTTTGTGCTGTGTGATATCCCATCAGACCTGAGGAGCCAGCAGATAGGTTGCTCCTAATTGAGGCTGCAGTTTGGAGCGCTCTCTCTGAGGTATTCTGAATAAACCAAATGGTGCTGGGGGTATTGATCGGGATGGGGGTATATGGTAATGTGGGTCTCAGCTGGTTTGAGGGGGCAGGTGGAGCGTGTAGATGGGCCATTCCACAGCCTCATCAGCTGCCTGCCGTGTACACACACACACGCACACACACACATGCGCAAGCCAATTAGTCTGTCTTCTGTTCAGACGTCACATTTTCTTACATCTCTGACAGGAATTTCTAATTTCTTCTTACACAAGAACTGCATTCTATGTTTGTTGTTACTTATGATTTCATACCCCATAAATGTCACATAGGAGTTGTGGTGTTGAATTTCTGAACAGAATATAAACTAATCATGAATATTCTATGTCTGTACCGAGAAAAAACTTCAGCAAACTGCAAGGGATCATTTGGAAAATTGTATAAACATGGAAACGTGTATTTAATAATAACGTCTGTAGTTAAGATGTCATTTGTTCTATTGCTTGAATGCATATGTAGAACTGTTTTAAGGAATTAAAAAAAAAAAACAAGCAAACACACAATGATGTAAACGATACAATACTGAAAACTTGGTATCATGAAATAAGTTCAGGAAAGCACTCCTATGAAATCACACAGTCAGTACATGAAGTGTAGACATGCAGCCAGACAGTGAAGCGTGTGTGTGTGTGTGTGTGTGTGTGTGTGTGTGTGTGTGTGTGTGTGTGTGTGTGTCTGTGTGTGTCTGTGTGTGTCTGTGTGTGTGTGTTTGGTCCCAGCCAACCAATTCGTTGTGTGATGGCCATTAATGTTCCAGTCAATTGTAACTCTGCCCTGTCCACTTCCCATAGACATCCATCATCATAGAGGGGTGCAGATTACACCCCTCCCATCCCCCACACACACCCCTAGCTCACAGTGGAACCTAATGAGAGCTGAATTATAAACCAAGTGTCTAGGCCTTATGGCAATTTCATGAACTATGGCATATTCCTGCTTTCAAACACACCTGCTCCCCTCATACACACAGGACGGATAGACATCTTAGGAGATATTTGCCATCATATTAAAGGTCTTGTTTAGAATAATAAATCGTACATATCATAAAGCAGCCAAACATATTAACAGATCATCCAGTTTGATGTTGAACTTGGTTATAAACTATTCTTCGGTCGTGAATGATTTAAATGTCAAATTCAACCGATGCCATTTGAACTCAATTTTGGTTCGTCTACGGGTTTCCATTTCCCTACAAACACATTTCTATAAAACTTTCTATAACACAAATCAAATCCAATACTTTTACCATAGGAGCGGTACGCACCCATTTGGATGTAAATATGCAGAAAATAGTTGTAGAGAAAGCATCAATAATTCATGAAAATCTCAAACAACTCGCATTGCCTCCAGCACAGACTTATCAAATAGTCATGAAGGAAATACTAAACTAGATTGAGTTGCTCATGTGAAATAAATCTCACTTCCTGTGTGGCGCAATATCAAATAGCCCGTCCTCAATTACAGAGCACGCAGAATTACCGACCAATTATGCCACGTCTGTAAAAAATGTGTTTATATGCACCCCAGTAAATAATGGGTATGAATTTAAATTTCCGTATTAATGTGTAAATCTATTAATTTCTATGAATTGCAAATGAATTCAGACAATGCAGTGACATCAGAAAAGTGATGATGCATGTGTATGAGAATGAAAAGACATTTTAATGACAAATAAATGTGCTCTCTTTTTACTATCTGCCTCAGTCTTACAGGTTAAACTTCCCAGCACATCCGGTGGGGCAAAATCAATATAACCCATTGGGACTGAAAGTGAAAATGTACACCTATGGGTGTTTTAAGACTCTTGTCAGGATCATGCTGCTGATTTAAGGGGGGGAACACACATGCACTTAAACGCCTACGTAGCAAAAAACTAAATTTCCCTGCAGGTTTTCAGGCTGGTATACCAATATCATGCCCTGCTGAGGATAACATTCTGGCAAATCGCTTCCTTACAGGAAAGTGACAGTGTTGCCATGTTGAAACATGAGCCAGTAGCCTGTGTGTGGTTTTATGCCTCAGCAGGATGAAGCCTCTTGCTAATTGTAACTGAATCTGCGCTGACCAAAGCTCACTGGATTCATGCTCACATCTAGCTCAAGGTCAAGAGCCAAGCAATCGATTGGAAACAGGCCGTGAGCTCAGAACTTCATCTATCACCCCGTCTCATTTACTATCTTAACCAGTTTTTTTTTTAAAGGCAATAGCAATAGCCCTTTTCCCTCTTGGATTATGCACCTATAGTTTTTAATCTACTCCTGGTTACATGATTAATGACTGCTTTGCTCTGTAGCTTTATCATTGCAGGCTGACTTGGTCGCAAGCTCCCCTGATCTTACGGAGTGCCTGGCACACATCATTATCGCCAGTGGAAAAAGTGACTTGGGTTAAAGATCAATTGACAAGGCTCACTATAATGTCAAGTGGTGTGGCCATGCTGTGGGGTCCATCTGCTCCTGAGGAGATGACAATCTGCCCCATCTCTGCTCATAGATCTTCTGTGTATGACACAGAGGGTGTCTGTATCCACATCAAACACACCCCATGTACTTATGACCATAATAAATATTAGAGCAAATAGTATTAAATAGTCGGTCAATAGTAGATCAGTTTGGTTGGTATGGTATCAGAATGCCTTATTTTGTCATCTGTTGCATCGCTGTCAAAGGAGAATTAAAAAATAATAGTAAGAATCAAGTACAGTTCCATCACAAGATGTGTAAAATAAATATGTAAAGATTCTTCATCAGTTTGTGTTTAATGGGGGATCAGTTACAATCATGGATGAATTAGAATTGACAAAACAATTAGTCAAAGAGCTAAAAGGTAAATAATTGGGTTTTGTCAACTCAAAACAACCAGAGATTTATGGCGTTAAATAGGCTATAAAATTCTTTGGCATGGATTATTGACTGAATATTCAATGTCCCTTTATTTCATTTTAATGAAACTCTTCACAGAATCTAGACTGTTTCAAAAGAAATAGTTTTTTTTTTCGCAATAAGATTTTAAAATTGTAACCTTGATCTGTTATAATCATGGAAAACTCTATAAACCTGATCATCCAGATTCTGTGACTCGAAAAAGTTGGAAGCTCTGTGTAATCTAACATCTTCCCCAAACATGATTAAAGCTAAGAATTTATCCTGTGTTTAGGATTGATACTGGTGAGATTATTCCTGTCTCTCATAGACGCTGATGTAATGTTATTTACTGTTTCAAGTTAATCCTGCAATATGGACCAGATGAGCTCAACTCTATAGATCTCTATATATCTGGAGTTCAGAACAGTGTAGCAAATTTCCTGCTCTTACAAACCTCCAAAACCTGGTCATTTAACATGGTGAGCTGAATCAGGTGTGGATGAGCAGGAATATTACCGAACTCTGCTGGACTTGTGATATACAGGACCAGTGTTTGGCTCACATGCTCGAGTCTCTGGTGGTGTGTCTCTTTTTAACCAAAGCAAGGTCAGATCTTGGCCCTGCATACAGACCTGCTGTGCACAGGAGAACCCACATGAAGAAACACCAACGGTGTTTAATTAACACCTACAGTGCTGAAGGAATGCTGAAAGTGTTATATTAGTCCTTACAACACTGAATTACAGTTACAGTGTTCACTGTAAGAAAACTCAAAATGCTGTCAGTCCTACCTTAGCCTTTTAATGCAAACATAATAATATGTTTAAACTTTTAACTTCTAACAATTTTTAAAAAAATGTGTCATAAGCGACCAGTTAACATGAGAGACACAATAAATCAGGGCAGATGGCACCTGTAAAATCAAGACTAACTACCCCAGCTATGAGGTAAAACCCCATCTCTAACAGGTCTCTGCACTCCTATGCAATTCATCCATATTTCATGAATTAAATCATTTAATAATGGCTGCAGTCTGGTTATAGTATCTGAACTAAATGCTTTGTTTATAAGAGAAAAAACTGTATGGTTAACTATAAAAAAGCAACTCAGTTATTCTGCACAGAAACTTTTATCCTATGAACGATGCAGTAAGTGTAAAGATGTTTAAAATACATGAGAATACTGTATGTAATAAGGCAATTTAATGGAATGTCCAGACCCCAGAGCAAATATTTAATCTTTTTGTACACATTAAAAAATTGGTCTCATATAAGCAGGAAAGCATAAAATGCCTAGTAAAGAGATATATTTGGGGGCATTTTGGTCCAGCCCTGTAATGGACATCTAATGGTAATGTTAGATCAGCCTTTCCCCTTTCCCCCTACATGTCTAACCCCTTCTACCCTCCCCATGTCTAACCCCTTTTACCCTTCCCATGTCTAACCCCTTCTACCCTTCCCATGTCTAACCCCTTCTACCCTCCCCATGTCTAAACCCTTCTACCCTCCACATGTCTAACCCCTTCTACCCTCCCCATGTCTAACCCCTTTTACCCTTCCCATGTCTATACCCTTCTACCCTTCCCAAGTCTAACCCCTTCTACCCTCCCCATGTCTATACCCTTCTACCCTCCCCATGTCTAACCTCTTCTACCCTCCCCATGTCTATACCCTTCTACCCTCCCCATGTCTAAACCCTACTACTCTCTCCATGTCTAAACCCTTCTACCCTCCTCATGTCTAACCCCTTCAACACTCCCCATGTCTGAACCCTTCTACCCTCCCCATGTCTAAACCCTTCTACCCTTCCCATTTCTAAAACTTTCTACAAACCTTCTACCTACCCCACATCTTACATCTTACCCCATACAATGAAATTCTTACTCTGCAGATCTTCCAACAGCCTATGACATAAATTACGGACACGAGAAAGAATAGACTATGCAAGCATAAATCACATATTACAACCTAACACCTAACTGAAACCCTAATTCCAGGTCTCAAACCTTCTGTCCATGTGTAAAATATTCTACACCACCCCTGCCTCAAACCTAGCAGCTAGTACATGTGTAAAACATTTTGCCCACACTCTAGGTGGGTTATAAGTGAATGAAATTAAACAAATTCACACTGCATGTGTGAATTAATCAAGTAAAGATTAATTAATATCTCTCTCTCTCTCTCTCTCTCTCTCTCTCTCTCTCTCTCTCTCTCTCTCTCACCTGTACCAGGTGAGGCCACGTGCGTAATGCCTGTCGAAGAAGTGCGGCTCTGCTCCGAGCGCGCGGATGTCCGGGTGAAGCCTCAGGAACTCGAGCAGCGCGCGTGTGCCGCCTTTCTTCACGCCGATGATGAGCGCATGCGGAAGCCTGCGCGCGCCCCTCCACTCTTTCTCCTTAATCGTGCCGTCCACAACCGCGCCGTCTCCCGCGCTCCTCTTCCTCCTCCTCCTCTTCCCGTCTACACCGACACCATCAACACTAACCGTTCCGTTGCTTTCACCGTCGCGTACCGTTCCCAGTGGCGCATCGTTGCCACTTAGGCTGAAACTTTCTGTCAGTTCGGATTCGCAGCATCGCATACAGTACAGGAGGAAAGCGCACACCACACCAAACCACAGCATGCCTACAAGTTTGTGCGCGAGTCTCCCAGGATCCGGCGGAGGTCCGCGAGAACTTGCCATCCCTCTGAAGGGAGACTGAAGGACGCCATTGTGTTCAAGAAGTTACTGATTTAACTTTAATGCGTCGTGAAAGTGAACGCCGCCGAAAAGAGCTGAGTGTCTCCGGGTCCATATCTGACCGCAGTACCTCTGCGCGTCAACGCTCGCGCACGGAATAGAAAAGCATAAATAACAAATAAATAAATAAATAAATAAATAATACCGCGCTTGTACTGAGAGATCTGTCGTTCTGTCTTTCTCTGGGTGACTTTCCCCGGGGGAATAAGTCTGCTTGTGCTGCACTCCTTTGACGCGAGCGCATCTTAACGCTCCCTTTGATTGGAGGGTCGCAGCTGAAGGCGTGTTTCATCTCCACTGTAACCTACTTAAACATTCAGAACCAAAGCATGTGTGGAGTATGTTATGTGGTCAGGGTGTGCATGCAATCAAAGGTCTTTTTCAAATAAATACGTAAGTAAATAAATTAATAAATAAAATGTTTAAAGAACTGGATGTAGGACATCAAACATAAGATGCACAAAATTAGGTTTACTATGCAGACTAATAAAATCACCCACAGTACTGAATAAACACTAATAGTTCCAAATTAGCACCTACAGTACTGAATCCACGGTGCAAAAGTAACAGTAATATGTGTCAATTAGCACCTACAGTAATAAATTTATACTATTACATCTAAATAAAAACCTATAGTACTGAATAGTACTGAATCCACAGTGCAAAAGTAACAGTAATAGGTGTCAATTAACACCTACAGTACTGAATTTATACTATTACACCTAAATTTAAACCTATTGTACTGAATCCACAATGCAAAAGTAACAGTAACATGTGTCAGTTAACACCTACAGTACTGAATTAACCCATAGAGTACTGTATACACACTGAGTTCTGAAATAAAATATAGTGCTGAATTAAAACTAAAACTTCAGAATGAACAAAGTATGAAACACTAAAAGTTTAGAATTCAGAATTAACACCCACAGTACTGAATTAGCACTAATTGTCCCACTTTAACCACTGAATTAACATCAGTGTTTCATTGCCATTATGATCCTAAACATGAACAGTGCTGAATTAACTTTATACTACTGAACTAACCCCAACAGTGCTAAACTAATTCTATAGCGTTCAACACCAGCAGAGCAGTGTTCGATAAGGACAGTTCTGAATTTAAGATATAGTTTTAAACTAACACCTACTGTGCTAAATCAATGTTAACATTATAGTTAATGACCATGATTCAGTGAAGTGCTGAATTAACACCAATAGCGATGTAATAAAGTGACAGTGTTGAAGTAGCAGTTACTGTTCTGAATTAACACTGACATTGTTAAATTCATACTCACAGCTTAACCTCTAAATTGCAAAATTAAAGAACACCATTACTAAATTAACACCTACACTACTAAATTAACACAAATGATGCTACATTAACATGTACAGTGCTGTATTAATGCTTCTGTGATCATTAAAGGTGCACAGTTTTGCAGTCACAAATGAACATATGAACTGATTGTGCTAGTAGGAATTTTGGGTCTCCAGACGTTTACTAGACCTTTTGCCCCAGACAATTTTTTTCTCCCGTACGATACTCAATTCTCATGTTCTCCACTGATCCATAATAGAGTCCTAAAACATACTGTAAGATTACAAGATATTTCTTAAACTGTAAAGGCTAATTGATCACTAAGAAAATCTCAGGTTCATTAAACATACACACAAAGCCAGTAGGATGTTCTACTTGTCCAACATTTTATTCCGATACATAACAGAAACAGAAATAATTCGGATTTGTTTGTTGACCAGAGTGACGAGAATGATGTAATTAATGAAATTACCTCTTGCAGAATCTAAAGCCCCTGATATTAATAGTCATTTGGAACATCTCAGAGTGGAGTTCCGGCTTTCTGTATCACTTAGATGTTGTCACTCAATTCTGCATTATGACAAATGCATTATTTGTCATCAGCATTCATCATCATGGTTCCTCGTGATTGATGGTAACAAAAAAACAACCACAACAACAGAACAGATCTTAATGATAATATCTATAATCTAAATATCTAAAAACGTCTGTCTGTTTCACTCATGTCCTACAGTGACATGCTGTTTATGATTCTATATATCTCTCATATATATTATATATACATTGCATGGCCACATCTGCTGTACGTTGTGATTTATTTTTGTTTCCATTCTCAGGGACCAGCTGTGATCACACCAGGGTCGAAAGGTCACATATATCCACTTCTTAATAGTGATGATATGTGTTAGATAAACCTAATATCACACATGGAGCATTTTATTGGTTTTCTAATATTGTATTACGTATTATTTGTACATTTAGTGATGGCTTGATGTAATATAAAATCTATAAATCAAATTTTCACACAATGCACACAATGGCTTTTTAGAATCACTTGGGCATGTGATAATTTTTTTTAAAATAAATGGTCTGGTGCCTGAAAACATATTAATTTGCAGTGAAGGCTGTTATGTATAATATGATTCACAGAAGGACTGGATGTAGGCTTGTTTTCAGGAATATCTTTGGTTCTTTTGAATCCATGAATGAAGATTAGGAGGCTGAGACGATTGGAGGTGAATGATCACCAATTACCTGTTATAAGCACTGAACAGCAGCTGTTTTCGTTGCCTTTTTAAGAATTTCTTGTTACACCAGCTCATACTGCAGCTGACCTTTGCGTAAAATGAATTTTCCTGTTTATTTTATCAATGAAAGTAGTTTCCAAGGATCATGAAACAAGGTCAGCTGAGCAGTTGGGTGTCTTTTGTGTGCAGTACAAGAGCAGATTGTTGGATGATGAAGTATCTGTCTATAAAAGCGTGACCCTGAGGTCAGGGCCAGTGAGCGGCACAGGTGATTTATTTCCTTCTAAAGCCAAAGCAATGTTTTTATGAAACCCTAATGAGCACTAAGGTTTTATTTGTGCTGACCATATTGTGCTTGTGCATTCCATGTCTTAAGATAACAGTGGCCATCATCCTTACTGCTGATGAGTTCCATCTGTAGAAGATACACATGATGCAAGGTAACACTCCTTTCCCAAGTGTTTCCAGCACTGGTGTATGCGCCAGTAGGCAACAAGATTACGTATGCAGACAGTTAATCTTGTGAAAGATGGGGCTGTCCAACAGTAGAATATAAGGTGCAGTGAGTGTTACATTTCAATTAGAACTTTTTCTGTACTCAGCCCACGCATTTTGCTTTAAGCAGCCTTCTTATTAAAGAAGAATTCTGCGCTTTGTGCCATGCATTGCATTATCTCAGCCATTTGAGATTGGATTAAAACAACATGGAGCTATGGAAATAAGTTAAGACTATTCATGCAGACTATTAGAAAAGTTTTTTAGCTTTTGGTAAATACCCTCAGAATTCACATAAGAAATAAAGAAGAACCGTAAGGAGAAATAGCTCTAATTGGGCAACATGCAATGGATAAAACTCATTAGCAATAAGCAGACAAGCACACGTCTTGCTCTTTCATGAATATTTAAGAAAGCTGATGCATTACAGAGTGTCTTCTTTTTTTTGCCGTGTTGTCTGATCTTTGTGTCTCCTGACATCTTATGTTGGAGCTAATGCTTTAGGGCAGATTACTCAGGGAGCTGCATGTGTCAGGAAGGAGACAAACAGAGAAAAAATACTGCTTAAATACATGAAGAAAATCTTTTAACGTGCATTGATGAAGACGAAACTGTATCTCTGGGACAGACAGTGAGAGAAATTCAAGGCAAATGTCTAAGTAAAGAAATTCAAAGAATTAAAAGAAAAGGGGAAAAAACATTGTTTATATACAACATTGACTACAGAGAACAGTGAGAAGTAATAAATAAATTCAAATCAATATTTTGGGTTTTTTTCCGTTTGTTTGTTTGTTTGTTTGTTTGTTTGATTGATTGATTGATTGATTGATTGATTGATTGATTGATTGATTGATTGATTGATTGATTGATTGATTGATTGATTTTCAAGCATCAGAGATCTGCCACAGTTCTTCAAGAGACTAAAACACTTGCGTTTGTTTGTGCAGATAAAACCAGACAGCCTTCAATATATAGATTTGATTATAGTTTTAATCTGTAAACTTAATAACTTATTAATAACTTAATAAGTTATTTTCTTAAGTAGTATTTCATATTTCAAGCATTTCTCTATAACATTTACTATTTCAATTTGTAAATTACATTTTTAATTATTCTAAGGAATTAACTGTGTGTACCTTGACTCGGACTAGGATAAGGCTTTGTATGGTCCTGTAATTTTTATGAATTAAATAAAAAAATTTCGGTGTAGGATTTACGGCCTTTTTAAACGTGTGTGGTCTGTGCAATAAATCATACTTACTTTTCTCATTTACCCCATTATGCTATGGTGGATTGCCATGACAAAGCTATAACATTTATAGGACAGGCTTCAAGATAGAGATCATGTTGTAAAATAACTGGCTGTGAAAAGATATGGCACATTATTTTCATTATTTTTGTTATGGATTTCAGATGTTGAGTGAGAAGTTTGATTATTGTTGAGACTATACATAGAGATCGTCTTTTCTACTAGTATGTCAAACTAAGATCATAATACTTATAATAATAAAGACATTATTTATGAGTATTACACACTAGTTTACATTTTGTCTACATGCCTTGACAAGTACTCTCATGTTATAGATATATAACTATTGTAGTAAATATTGAAGTAAACATATCCTATGTAAGTAAATATTATAGTAAATATATTATAGTAACTACTATAGTAACTATTGTGTGTAATTATAGTGTAACATAGAAAATGCTATATTAAAATATAGTGTATATAGTAGTGTAATATACTATAGTATCACCGGTCTATGGGTTAGAAAGAATAAATCATTTATTTTATTTCTTTTATATTCACAATTACACTCTGAAAGTAATTTAGTTTAAATCTAAAAGGGGAAAGGTCCAATGATGAGACAGAAAAAAAAGGCAACGGCTTAAAGAAAAAGAAAGCTACATTTAATAGAAAATATCAGAGTCGTACTTAAAATACTGGTTTATTCCGACAGGTGATTCTGATGCACCAAGCACCATATACCTCTCTGCATAATATGTAGCGATAGGCTGTCAAATGAGGCGAGTTTAAAACTGCTATGGCACATGGAGACCAAGCATCCTGTATTAAAAGACAAACCTTTGGAGTTTTTTTAAGACAAAAAAGGACAGAAGAAATTATTGAAGGTCACAACATCTGTGAAATTACGTCTTACACGAAACTGGTCTGTAGTGCACAAAAGTTTGGGGACCTCTGATATAGTAACTATAGACTAGAAAAGTACCTACTATAGTAAATATTTGTTTACTTTTAGAGGTACTTGTAATAAAGGAATAAAAATTGTTTGTAGTCAATTAAATAATCAGGTCTACGTTGAATTAAAGTATCCATTCAATATGCAGACTGCTAAGTAAAATCGACTCAATATATTTATAAAGAATTCTTCATTATAGACTTTATAAAGTTTTTTCTCCCACAAGTGGTTATTAATTGAGTGTATAGGTTGATATGGTGAAGTTTTCTGTGAGAAGATGTTTATTTAACATTTATGTAAGGAGTTTTCAGTGTCAACACTCTGTAACTGTCAGAAGTAAAGCTGTGACTTAATTTTTCTACCAAGAAAGTCCTCATCTATCAAGGCTTTGTAGTTTCTTGGCAACAGGACAAGCATTTATTTATTTATTTGTTTGCTTAATTTTGTTTAGAGAAAACAGAGGCTGGTGAAAGAATATCCAGCTTTATAGTCCCTATAACTTAAAAGATAACACAATTCAAGTTTCAATCCACAACATTGAATATAACGATAAATCAACAATATGTGATATATTGTCATTGTCATTATTAATTAAGTGAATAATATTAAATATAATATTGGTAATCTGCATGATATGCAAGGAATAAAACACTTCTAAAGATCCTGTTGGCATCATCTTCATTTCAATTATCATTGTCAATTGTCATGTATTTGAATAAAACATGGAATTTTAATAAGATATAAAACTTACATAGTTCATATAGACAGCCATTTGTAAGTTAACACATTACATAGAGTTTATTTTTTTCTCACAGCTGCTGCTCATGAGAACATATGAATTAATCAGCCTCACAGGACCAGCTCCTTGGATTTATTGTATTTCTGTAGCAGTATTGCATTTAATTCAGCTCCTTGGGTCAGTGCTTCATTGCCTTTGTTTAGTTTTGGCTGTCTTCTTTGTGTTGTACTCCTGCTGCTAGTCTGATGGCCAGACGGTGGGCTAATTGTTTAGGGCGATGCTAATCAGCTGCACCACCAACATGACATGACATCTTAATTTTCCAGTCAGATGTAATTAAGTTATTTACACCCAGTTAAAGTAAAAAAAAAAATAAATAAATTAAATGACAAGAGTGATCTGCAGTCTCACTTAACAACGGCCTGGTCTTACACCTCTCAAAAGGCATCCGGGGATAAAGAGAATTGAGAGCTGAGGCTTCACAGGCAGTTCCAGAAACATGAGTCCCATAAATTAACATAATCCCTTTGTGCACGTGTGTTTTCTCATCCCATCTCCCCACTCCGTAGAGGTTTAGCCACAAAAACATTGAGAGCGAGACAGAGATTACTACCTGCTGAAAGGCCGACCTGATTCCTTTCCATCCAGGACGCGTCTTGAATCGTTGTTTAATAAGACTGCTGTAAATTGTGGGGATTATGGATCACTTTAGCAGGGGTTACAGAGGTTCTACGGGGTGAAACATGATAACATGTGGCTAATCCCAAGCAAATCTGCCTACGTTTGTTCCTGGGATTAGTGAGTTTTGAGATAAGGGCTGGTAGTCTGTTGCATTCACCTTCCATGTGGCTCTTAATATCCTGCTCTTAATATCTTAACACCATTTCCTGTGTCCTCCTATTTGGTTTTTAAAAGTCGCTTATAATGTGTTTTATAATCATGAATAATGAAATAAATGCATGTCATGACCTGACTATGAAGCACAAAGCAGGTTGAGAAATATAAACAACAGTTCATATAAATAATGTGAGAATATTTAAATACTATGGTTTGACTCTTCTAATGTACGGTATCTCACAGAAGTGAGTACACCCCTCACATTTTTGTAAATATTTTTACAATATCTTTTCATGTGACAACACTGAAGAAATGACACTGTGATACAATGTAAAGTAGTGAGTATACAGCTTGTATAACAGTGTACATTTACTGTCCCCTCGAAATAACTCAACACACAGCCATTAATGTCCATAATCGCTGGACATTAAAAGTGAGTACACCCCTAAGTGAAAATGTCCAGATTGGGCCCAATTAGCTATTTTGTCTCCCTGGTGTCATGTGGCTTGTTAGTGTTACTAGGTCTCAGTTGTGAATATGGAGCAGGTGAGTTAAATTTGGTGTTATCTCTCACTCTCTCATACTGGTCACTGGAAGTTCAACATGGCACCTCATGGCAAAGAGCTCACTAAAGGATCTGAAAAAAAGAATTGTTGTTCTAAAAAAAGATGGTGTACGCTATAAGAAGATAAGAAGGTTCCACTCAGAACAGGCCTCAGTGGTCAGAGTCATATCCAGAGGCTGTGTTTGGGAAATAGACGTATGAATGCTGCCAGCAGTGCTGCAGAGGTTGAAGGGGCGGGGGGTTAGCCTGTCAGTGCTCAGACCATACGCCGCACACTGCATCAAATTGGTCTACATGGCTATTGTCCCAGAAGGAAGCCTCTTCTAAAGATGATGCACAAGTAAGCCTGCCAACAGGATTACTGGAACCATGTCCTGTGGTCTGATGAGACCAAGTTAAACTTATTTGGTTCAGATGGTGTCAAGCGTGTGTGGCAGCAACCAGGTGAGGAGTAGAAAGACAAGTGTGTCTTCCCTACTGTCAAGCCTGCTGGTGGGAGTGTCATGGTCTGGGGCTGCATGAGTGCGGCCGGCACTGGAGAGCTATAGTTCATTGAGAGAACCATGAATGCCAGAATTTACTGTGTGACATACTGAAGCAGGGCATTCAATTAAATTCAATTCAAGTTTATTCGTATAGCGCTTTTTACAATTGACATTGTCTCAAAGCAGCTTTACAGAACATAAACATACAACAAAAGGTTATTATAAATACTAATATATTTGTTCACAATGTGAATGTATTTATCCCCAATGAGCAAGTCTGAGGTGACTTAGGCAGCAGTGGCAAGGGAAAACTCCCTTAGATGGTGAAGGAAGAAACCTTGAGAGGATCCAGACTCAAAGGGGAACCCATCCTCTTATGGGTGACAATGGAGGGTGTGATTATAAATATACAGTCAAACAGATGTTGTATAGATGCAAAAGATCACATGGAGTTCACATCTTTTTAGTATAGCAGAGTCTAAGTGTAGCTGATAAATCTCTAGATGCCTCAGGATTCGCTGGGTCGGCCTCAACTCAGTGGTCCAAACTCTTCATCGCACGGAAGACGATTAGAGCTGTTCCAATTTCTGGATGCCTCAGGATGGGTAAAACGAGAGAAGCAGTGGAGAGGGATTAACATATCTGCTGTTCATAATATTTGCAAGTCTGATATAATAGTGCACAGTATTATGGGATGTATTATGTGTACGCCTGACTAAAGATATGAGTTTTTAAGCTACATTTATAGAATGTAGATTAAAAAGCATGATCCCTCCCTTCAGAGACTGGGCCGCAGGGCAGTATTCCAACATAATAACGACCCCAAACACACCTCCAAGACGACCACTGCCTTGCTAAAGAAGTTGAGGGAAAAGATGATGGGCTGGCAAATATTTACAAAAATGTGAAGACTCACTTCTGTGAGATACTGTAAGTCTCAAGTATGGATTTAAGTCTATTCAGGAAGTTAAATAAGTTATTTGGGGGTTAAATAAATCATCCATTGTTCTTTAAATAAACGCCGACATTTTACAAAGAGAGGTGCATTATTCTTTTATTAAAATTATACCTTGGGTGAAATACCTGTCTGATTGGTTGTGTGAATTATCTAATGTAGCTAAAATATAAGGATTAATTCTACTTCCTTGGATTAACACACATTCTGACCTGTGAGTATACAGCTCATTGAGCTCATCCTGCACTCATGCTAGCTTTTAGTGAAAGAGAAAGAGAGGAATATTGGTTTGTGGTGAAATCATAAACCTAGGTAACAGCGATGCATTACTGAGAGCAGAGAAAGCAGCACCAACATCAGACTTCAGATCAAATGCATTGTGTCTTTGTTTCAATCAATTCAAAGGTACACTTGAACTGTGCAATTACGCCCCACTAGCACTGACCACAAAAGGGAGATGATGCCATTGCATTAGATGGCCAGGGATATTGGCAGACTTGCAAAAGATCATCAAAATATCTTGATGCCCCATCAGGGACCTGAACCACCAGCTTTCTTATCACTAATGTATGAGTTGTCTCTAGTGAGACGTGGCCCAGTACAAAGCCTAATGCACTCTTGTTCATGACATGTTGGATTGGCAAGAAATGTTGTAGAAATTGCTCACTGTAAAAGAAAACATTACTGAAACAATCAGAATCTGTTTAAAAACAGAAAGAAGCTCACGACAATTTCGTTAGCACACTTAGACACATCCGGGCATTTAGCACGAATAGATCATTCATAATGGGTTCTTTAATTGGTGCTACTCTTCTGTTGCCCTCTGACCAGAGAGCTTTAGGCTGATGACCCTTTTCATTTAGATTGACTCAAGGGTGATGGAGTCATTGTTTTTAATGGATGTGATCAACACCCAGTTCATATGGCTGGAGGTAAACCTGCCTCATTGTGTTTACTTTTATGATACTGATTGATGTAAAGCACAAGCTTGATGGAGCCAATCAATTTTTCTCCTTACACTAAACCTATGCTGATTAAATCTTATTTGGGAGTACAGCTTTCACACAATATTTGCTTACATTATGGCAGACTTTGCTGCTTTTCATCACTTTATGTGTTCATGTTATCTCCTTATTAGCACATATTACCAATTATTGCCTATTGTATGTTGTATACATCACAAACCTAGTCTAGTATTAAACTCAGTCCTGCTAGAACTCCCCCAAATCTCTCCCCCAAATCTATCCCCCACTCCATCCCCACATCTCCACCCATTTCTCCTATCTGTATATAAGCATGTGTGCGCAGACCAGATGTAGATGCTATATTCCCTCTGAGACTAAAGCACCATCTGACTGAGCTGTGACATATGCTGTCTGACCCTAATGGACATCAAACGTCTCCCCATTAACTAAACATTATTGATAAAAGCTCTGGCAGCTATTTGATCATCCCATTCTGTGTTATGTTTTATATCACTTTCAAAAATGACATTGTCTAATGGAATCAAAGCCAAATCCTGTAAATTTTATGAATGAGATCTTAATAGTTCATTCTCTCACTGCTTTAATATATTTTCTTCTGATGAATACTTGTAAGTCTTGTAGTGAATTGTGAGAGTGTATAATACATACAGGCCTTTAAGCAAAGCCATGACCAGGACACGACTGAGACTTTTTGTTCTCCTGCCCTGTTTCCGAATCATGTTTTTCATGCTCCAGCCCATGACAAGTTTCGGATCAGTGATTTTGAAAAGAGCGTGAGGCCGCCTGTCGTGTTTCTGTTGTCAGAGAGCTCTATGTGACATGCATCTTTGCATACAATATTCATTTTTACCATTTTTTTCTTTAAACTAAACACTGCCTGGTTTTGGGTGCAATATTTTATGCACAACATTTTATATTGATGAGTTGCACTATTTGTCCTGCACCCTTTGTATTACAGCACATTATAGAAATAATCAAGATAGATAGATAGATAGATAGATAGATAGATAGATAGATAGATAGATAGATAGATAGATAGATAGATAGATAGATAGATAGATAGATAGATAGATAGATAGATAGATAGATAGATTGTCATTGCATAGTAAAGGAACATAGCAACGAAATACCATTGTCATGTGCAAACAATGTGCAAAGGTTCACATGCAGATAAATACATAATAAATAAATACAGCTATGGCAGGTAGAATGTGCATAAGAAGAGCATGTGCAAATCAGAATATGTGCCAGTGGATCATGCGGTTAAGGCTCTGGGTTGTTGATTAGAGGATCAGGGTTTAAGCCCCAGCACTGCCAAGCTGCTGATATTTGGCCCTTGATTATGGCCCTTTAGCCTCATTACTCCAGGGGTGCTGTATCATGACTGACCCTGTGCTCTGACCCCAACCTCTAAAGTTGGGATTATATGAAGAAAGAATTCCACTGTGCTGTAATGTATACGTGACAAATAAAGGCTTCTATACTATTCTTGTTAAGACAGTACAATATGTCATGCTGTGCAAATGTGTGCATTATGTACATTATATGTACAACAATAACCAAGAAATATACAGTGTAAGTACAGATAATATACATAAATAAATAAACTAGGGTAAGCAATTAATGTACAGAATTTACAGGGTGGCTCAGAACTACGTTAGCACTTTCCTGAGTGTGTGTGTGTGTGTGTGTGTGTGTGTGTGTGTGTGTGTGTGTGTGTGTGTGTGTGTGTGTGTGTGTGTGTGTGTGTGTGTGTGTGTGTGTGTGTGTGTGTGTGTGTGTGTGTGTGTGTTACACAGTCCTGTAATGCAGCATGAGCAGAAGTTCAGAAAGTTATTTTTGGGCAGTTTGTATATATATAAAGTCTGTTAAGTTCTCTTGGGCCATGAGTCATTGTCTGTGTCTCTGTTCTCATGCTTGTCACATCGATGTGAATGTTATTGTAGTCATGTGCAATCTGTTGGTATGTTTGCCATTTTTGTTATGTTTGTCATGCTTGTTATATTTGTGTTAGTTAGCTTTTCTCTTGTTTAATTAAAGAACGGACAGATTGGAATCTTGCGTTTTGGGGCTGTTCTCATTACTTTGGGCGGACTGACCACGCCATCGGTGGCGCAAATCCCTGTTTGTTACACCTGCTTAATCCTGACAAATAAAAACAAGCAAAGCATATGGTATAAAATGCAGTCAGTTTTTGATTTTTTTAAGATGACTTTGCTCATTAGGTAAAATAAATACGTAAAATCTTTTAGTCTGTGATAGCAAGCTTATAGTAAATAAATATATGCTGTCACACATGGAGATAGATGTACTTGTACTGTATATTGAACCGAACATTAAACTGACGATTGGTTTCTTAATAACTTAATACATTCTTCAAATTTGCCTTCTCTCGGGATATTGAGCTCATAAATCCAAGGCAATGAGATTTTCCCTTTATAGTGACAGGACTGGCTGCTCCAGTGAGGCCTCAGAAAGACAGCAATACATTTTGAACATTTTACAAACCATGAAGTAGGGAGGAAATTCATTTTAATCTGCAACACATTGGCTTCATCTTGGTAAGATATGAGAGCTGTAATGCCTGTGTGCTTTTCTGCTCTGCTGAGGGTTTAGTCCAGCCCAGCTTGTGTGGAAGATCATCTCCAATAAAGTGGACCTGAATATTCTGCAACCCCATTGTCGAGGTACTTGTTTCTGGGCTGGAGAAAGCTGACGTCCTGGCTGCAGAATTACCAGAAATACAGAGAACACTTCCTTACAGAATGCCAATGAAATACTTTCCATTAAAGGCTAGTTTTTAGTAAGACTTACATTGTCCTTTGTACGCATACTTAAACACACTCCCTCTATTGAAACACACAACACATATAACTTGACTTTGATAAGTAATGCCAGAATAAATATCTCGGATGTCTTTGTTGAACTGAAATTTGGCATCTTGCTATTATATATATCCACTCCAAGCCTGAAGATTAGATATCATTGCAGTATTTTTTAATACAAATGATGTGGAAGAATAGATTGGTTTTGTAGTCTAGTCCTAAGAATTGAGTCAATAAGCCCACAGGTTTGAGTAGGTTTGTGCTATTTCACCAGCACAGATTATTCTGTAGATAAGAGGGTCATCATAGGGTCACCATCTCAATCACTCTTCACGAAGTCAATAGCAGCATCCAGCACACGCGCCGTATCCCTGAGGGCTGGAAAACTGAATAATAAAACTAGTTTCTCTCCAACCTGGTAAATCATATTAAAAAATCCCATGTTGCTCTAAGCACTAACTCATACATTAAACTCTATACATATAATGTATGTTTATGGCATAAAGATACTTTCTGAAGGACATAAAAATATAACTGCCATTTATAGATACAACACAAAACCATAAAATATATAAATAATGACATATAACCCAAAATTACCTACAGAAATACTCTTTAAGATTGAGAAACATTTAAGTGAGGTCTTCCAGCAGTCTCATTTTGCCAGAATAAGCTTCGATGACTCTGAGTCCCAGGCTGTGCCCAAGCCCCTTCTGTTTCATTAGCTACTCCTCCCTTTTCACATTAAAGCCCCGATTTAATTTCAGCATGGGGAGAATGAGTCGCTAGCACACCAGCATTCCAGCGGCAGAATCTTTTTTTATGGCCTTGAATAGCGAGAGACCTAATGACCCCCTCTAATTACACAAAGTCAATATTGTTGAATTCTAATCCTATCCCGATCTGAACATACTGAGAAACGGCTGCCGAGCTCCACTGGTTCGGAGCTAGTGCCAAGATGCTGTGATCGCTTTGCCTATGTGTGTATTTTCATGCTTTATTTTATGCTGGAAATTGCCTCATGTAATTGCCATCATCACACACAATAACATGACTCCTGTTATCGGTTCTCAGTATTGCTTTCTTTTTTCTCCTTGGAGGAATGAGTAATTACCTTAGAACTGGTTCTGATAACAGAGTTTTGAATGTCTGAACATTAGAGAGTTCCTGTCTATACCGGTATATATATATATATATATATA
This sequence comes from Tachysurus fulvidraco, assembly GCF_022655615.1. Lineage (NCBI taxonomy): Eukaryota > Metazoa > Chordata > Actinopteri > Siluriformes > Bagridae > Tachysurus > Tachysurus fulvidraco. The sequence goes on along the minus strand of NC_062525.1, from coordinate 13,603,050 downwards.
TATATATATATATATATATATATATATATATATATATATATATATATATATATAAAGCCTTGTAGATGTATTACATTCATTTAAATTAGAATACTAGTTGTTTTATTTTTGGCTAATAAATCCAACTAAAATTAACTGCAAGAGCAAGATTTTAAAATGCAGTCTTGTGCACGTCTATAATTAATATTTACTGAACATGAGTGGCGTAGCTATGGTTTCAGAGCCATAATTCACCTACCTTGCTGACAGTGCTGGCATTTCTACATCTCGGTCTTTAATCTCTGATGCTTTCTTGTAGGTCTGAATCCATTAAAAGTGTAGGTCTAAATCCAGTTTCATCCATCTACCTACACTAGTTCTTCAATGAATTGGGTGATTTTTACTCAATGGAAAACGAACAGAAAAGAAAAGAAAATTGCAGATTGCGAACCCCCAAACTTAGAGAGCCACCGACTAAGCCATCTGATTTAGTAACATTACTGTAAATATTGATTATCACTGAAAATTATGGTCCACTTGTTGAGATTTGTGCTAGTCATTTACTGTATATTACTAAAATTCATACATATAAAATTACATTATATGAGAAAATATAATGTATGACCAATGCTACAATAATTCCTTGGCTATGCACCTGGAAAGAATTAAACGTAGTGTATTCAAGACTTACGGGCGTAGAAAATATATAGGGTTCATTTGGGGTGCTATGCTCCAAAAGTTTGGGAATCCTTTTTTAAGTGGTAGAATTTGTATTTAATAAAAAAAAAAAAATACATAAAAAACGATAATAATTTATTCATTTTAAGATTTATCTTAAAATTTTATCATAGATTTAAAATAAAAATTTTTGGCCCATAGGTGAGAAATATCTGAGTATAGTGGGAGTATTTAGATAGATCGATAGATCGATAGATAGATAGATAGATAGATAGATACTTTATTGATACTGGAAGATGTGTAAAAGCTCACAGTTAAATCTGAAATGGCCCTTTGTCAGAAATGGCCTGGCAACACATTATAAAAAAACAGAAACACACACACACCCACACACCCACAGACACTCACGCACACACACACCCATCCATCTAACACATCTGTCCTCCTATGACCTACCACAATCACAATCGGATCTTGTGCTGGATTAATGGACTGAAAAATAAAAGCAAATCCCCTTTATTGTGCTATCAGCGGATTTACAAAAGGATCTCTTCCTGAAGTAATTTGTGCCTAAAGATTAGTACATTAGTATATACTTGATAACACAGGAAGACTTTTCAGACCTTCAGTCTCTCAAATCTCTGTATACAGTCAATGCAGCAAGCTACATCTAGGAAAGGATTTGAGGGTAAATAAAGTATGTGTATCATTTGCGTTATGTACATAAATATTTGTGGCACAATGAAAGGGATAATAACAATTACACAACTCCATTATTTCATATCTTTTCCTTTCTATGTTTTCCTACTTACAGTATAGAGTTATACTATCTTTAGAGATATTGTATGAAATGAAGCTCAGGAAATATTATAAACATCATATCATTACATCATCAACTTCATCTGCTTATTTATTATTGTCCCAAAGAGAGCCGAATCTGAGCAATTCGGTGCAGTAGAGTACATAATTCACTAGTCTGATTGTCCGGGAGCAGACATTGAAAGCAAATATGAGAAAGCAGATCACCATTTGTGAGGCTCTGTGGGAGGACACCCGGTGGATCCTTTCTGTCCAAATGGAGCGATTAGGCCGCCTGTCATCTCTGTCATAATGTCGCCTCATTAAGGCAATTAATCACAGTAATTAGTGCACGATCATTAACGCAGGTCTAATGACTCATGCAAGAGTAACAGAGACTTGAATTGCAGCAGCTGCTGTCATAATAGAAATGAATTCTTCAAGGGCTTTTTGTGTTACCCGAGCTAGATATAACAAAGAGTAAACACTCATTACACTTCTTACATGCTGTGTGTGTGCTATGGTGATAAATACACCGGGGCATTTTTAAATACCCAGAATCGTGATACTTTAATTTTTCCAAAGATGTGGTTTAAAGGGCAGGGTGGTGGGTGTTTACTAAGATGAATTTATCTATCCTTAGGATTAAGTTATTAGCTGTGGTTTGAAACTGGTACAGCTTGGCAAAACTAAAAACCATCAGTTTGCCCCAACAGCCCCGTTATAGCACTCTCATTTCCTTTGGATTTTATGCCTAAGTGATGTCTGATTTTTTTATTTTTTTTTTCTAAAACAAACCTATGTCATGGCTAATGTGTGTACTTAACAAAACAATCAATAAAAAACAGAGAAAAGAAGCAATGTAGCATTGTCAGTGGTTCAATCTTCAAGGTGGCACATGCAGGCAGGTGTGTAATCTCCCACTGTGCTTGATTTAGGAGCTGAAATTGGATGTTCACATTCCCAGAGCAAAGGAACCATTAGGCTTCATGCAGCATCACTCCTGTAAATCACTGCGCTGTCAATAAGTGTAGCGCTTACATATTAAAAAAAACTGCTCACATTCTCATATGAGCGCCTGCCGGTGATAAAATCTATCCCTCGGTGGTAGTTTCTGCATTAGTCATTCCTGCACCTCCAGCTCCATCACTCCACACGTACAATCATCTACTCAGCGCTTTTTAAGAAGGCTATTTATCCCAGACCGCATAGCGAATTCACTGTTCAAGAAAAGCACTTGTGTTAGATTGAGGTTCGAAAATGTTTATGTATTAAGGATTATATGAATTATATTATGCAAGCATCGTTACATCATTTGTTGGCAGTCATACTGCATTAGAGAAGAGTTTGGTTCATATACTATTACACCGCATCAACATGGACGGTCAACAATTACGACAAACCAAAACATCCATATTTGGATGTTCACCCAGAAATATTTTTCTACTAATTGCTCTGGTCATGAATTTGCAAGACAATCTGTTCTTAACAGTGGACTTATTCATTCCCATAGAAAGACTTTGGTGATGTTTGTTCCACTCGAATAGTGAGTGTAAATTCAACACTGTTGGGGTTTATTCATTTCAATACTTTGAATATAATCCCTTAAATATCCAGGGAATAATCAATATTTATTTTCATCCTTTTAACTACATGAATGATGAATGTAACATAAATATATAAGACATTTTGAACATAAGTAAATCACTTATTTGATTCAATACAATTCTAATTTATTTGTATAGCACTTTTAACAGCGGACATCGTCTCAAAGCAGCTTTACAGAACATAAGAAACATAATAAAAGGAACTGAATATTATATGAAGATAAATATAATGCAAAAATTCATATTAGACTTTAAATATATATTCAGGTGAATGTAAAAAGGACAATATTTATATTCACACTCTCTGGTGTCACCCACATGGCGATGGGTTCCCTTTTGAGTTTGGTTCCTTTCAAGGTTTTTTCCTCATGCTATCTGAAGGAGTTGTTCCTTGCCAAGTCTCCTCAACAACATCCATTGTTAAAGGCGCTATACAGATAAGATTGAATTCAATTCAATTGAAAAAGTTGCATCATTTAAAATTTCATGAAGATCATAAGAAGTAGAAAAGCATTTCCTCTTATTTTCTATCTTTATATTGGGTGATATTGGCTTATAAGGTCAATATCATGGTGTATATAGATGTAAATACAGGTTGATGGTAAATTAGTAATTGAACATTTAATCGTTAGAAAGTCTATGATGTCTCATACCATTATCATGGACATTTGTTACTCACATTTGGTGTATTTTCTCATTCTCTACTAAAAATATAAGAGCAAAAAGCAGACATTGTAATGAAAGAACCCTTGTGAAAGGAGACACTGTCATCTCTGATGGTTAAACATATTTATTGAAAGTTTCATTGCTCTTTTACTTTCGCACACAAATGAACACATCTGCACTTTATTCAAAATACTGTTTTGCCATCAATCCACATTCATTTACATATTTTTATTTATTTTTTTTATATAGATTTTATCTATATATTATTTGCTTGCACAAATAATTCAATTTCTACTTTTATTGTAATTCGGGATTTTCTTTCAATGAAGTGATAAACAGTATGACAGTTATGAAAACACCCACATGGTGCCATCACAAATATGAATGAATAAAATGCTTTAAGTTTTAAGTTTAAACTGAACAATAAACTGAGAATCATTTGGAATCAATTTGTAGTCAAAAATTTTAGACGTCGCACAAAAGACGTTGTTTCAGAGTCAGATGTTAATGCATACATTAAAGTTATTAGTAAATGGCCATAATTCATGCAGGCTTTAGTTAGAGGGTATTGTGAAAGCAGGGTCAGATCCGCCAAGGCTGACTGACCTGATGGATGAAACCCCACGGCGACCAGCTGGACCTCACCATCGAGCCATGCATGCTTCACACTCTGAAATTTACATAACAATAGCACACTTCATTCATTAGACTTCAGCAAGGCTGTGTGTGTGTGTGTGTGTGTGTGTGTGTGTGTGTGTGTGTGTGTGTGTGTGTGTGTGTGTGTGTGTGTGTGTGTGTGTGTGTGTGTGCGGCGGGTGTGTCAGAGAGAGAGAGAGAGAGAGGTGACTTAATATTATGGCATACATTATACAGGATAAGCATTGTAGATAGATAGATAGATAGATAGATAGATAGATAGATAGATAGATAGATAGATAGATAGATAGATAGATAGATAGATAGATAGATAGATAGATAGATAGATAGATAGATAGATAGATAGATAGATAGATAGATAGATTATTATTATTGTGCTTGTGTAGTTGAATACTTCATTTAAATATTACTATATTCTTTTATTTTGCGAGAGAACTACTTCCTGTCAATGATAAATGCATAGAAGGGTAAAACAAAGAGAGAGATTTCAACAGTATTGTATCTCATTATATGATTATGTCATTAGCAGTTAGATCTCAGTAATTAAGGGAAATTTGTTTTGTTTTCCAATTAAGTTAATTACAGCTTTTCCTAATTGCTTACACACAATTCTCAGAAATACACTTCAGTGTTACAAAACGATCGCTGCCTCCAGGCCATCAGATTAAAACGTCCTACGTAAACATTATCTAACTGTCTCAAAACGGTCTATAAGTTTAACTGTCTCAACGTACCAATAAAACAAGAACACTGTGTGATGTGAGAATATAATATAGTATTGTATACCTTTACACAGAGGCAATTCGGCATAATCATTCCACATTAGAGAACCTGAAAGTAAACCATGTGTACATTAGGAGATTAGTACATTAAGATGTCAAACTCCATAGAGTAACCCAAGATCAAGGTCAAACCCAAGACTTGGGACTAGGCGGCAAAGCTATCCAACGTGCCACCATTGGGATCAATAAACAATGCCTTGGTCTTTCTTGTCCAAGCAACAAGAAAAAACTCACCTACCATGGATAATACAAAAGTAGGATGTAGAAAGTGGAAACAGTATTCTTTCAGACCGCAGAGCTACATATCTCCGAATAAAGACAGAGGAATGAGTACTCTATACAACTTTACAGTGGGCTTTTTCTCACTTGAAAATTTCAACCCTGGTTCATTGAATCCAGGTTTATCTTTTTTCAGCTTTTAACAAGTAATAATATGTATTCACAATCTGACGTTTCACAATGAACATTCCTAAACCTTTGGTTAATGCTCTTATTTGCATATTTGCTGTGTTACTACCCATTACTGGATAAACACAGCATGCGGTTGTTTTAAATAATGATTTGTCTCACGCTTTCGCATAACGTCGTCACTTAAATGTCAGCAATTTTAAGCCTCCTGAAATGCACAATGGCAAAGGGCAAAAAAAAACTTTTTAACAATTGTTTATACAACACCCAGGGTTTCCTTGACTGTACAAAGCACTTGATATTAGGCACATGCCGTTCAGTTTCTGATTGGGGGTCTGTTGCAAAGCAGCTAGTGCCACAATGGTGAGTTGATGCCTTGAAAGCTCAAAAGTGCTACAAATTCTGGTAAAAAAAAAAAAAAAAAAAAAAAGGAAAAGCCATGCCAAGTTTGTCTGTTTATCAAAAAAAAAGTGGGGGAGTTAAATGCATGTTTTTAATGAACGTTTAGTCAAGCACATGCATTTCCAGCAGTATTTAGCACATGCCCTTATCCAGAGTGACGTACATTATCTGATTTATTTTCTTTATACAACTGAGCAACTGAGCCTTGCTAAGTAGCCCAACAGTGGCCGCTTGGTGGACCTGGGACTGAACTCACAACCTTCCGATTGGTATCCCAACACCTAAACCACTAGGCTACCACATGCCTGCATGTGTGAAAAGTCCTATTGTTTTATGGACTTCTCAGGAAGTAATCAATAACAGAAACACCTATTGCTTCTTTGTTTTTCTTTGTTTCTAATTCATGATCATCATCATGACCACCTTTTTGCCCTTTGTTTGGTTACTGCACCGTTTCTGTCTTACTTTCTTTCGCATCAGTGACCCTTCAAATCAGAGACATGAGAAAAATATGGTGGAGTTTGCTGTTCGTTTACAATCTTTACGTTTATCTGTTGAGTCATGTAGAAAGCGGAAGGATAACTATGTGTAGAAAAATGACAAAGGAATCACAAGTGAGTCAAAGCCAGTTCTGTTAAAACAGTTTCCTGTTGTTGAGGCTTAGTATATAGTAGATAAAAGAAATCGGACTGGCTGTGCATTTGAATATATAGTACAATTAGAGTAATCATGTTGGCTGGGGGGGGCACGGTGGCTTAGTGGTTAGCACGTTCGCCTCACACCTCCAGGGTTGGGGGTTCGATTCCCACCTCCGCCTTGTGTGTGTGGAGTTTGCATGTTCTCCCTGTGCCTCGGGGGTTTCCTCCGGGTACTCCGGTTTACTCCCCAGTCCAAAGACATGCATGGTAGGTTGATTGGCATCTCTGGAAAATTGTCCGTAGTGTGTGAGTGAATGAGAGTGTGTGTGCCCTGCGATGGGTTGGCACTCCGTCCAGGGTGTATCCTGCCTTGATACCCGATGACGTCTGAGATAGGCACAGGCTCCCCGTGAACCAAGAAATTTGGATAAGTGGTACAAAATGAATGAATGAATGAATGAATGAATGAATGAATGATGAATGAACGAATGAATGTTGGCTAGGGATGCAAGGGAAAAAAAAGGAATTAGTGATTCTGTTACTTTTAATAAACTTTATATTCTAAAATAGTTTTTATTAATTTTTTATTTATCTAAGTATTTTTTATTCATCTTTTAATCAATCAAAAGCCACACACACACACACACAATAAACTTTTAAAGGATTTTCCTAAAATACTTCAACATTTTCTCTGAAAACAATTTCTATTTTAATTCTTTACACCTCCATGTTACAATAAAAAGCCACATCAAAAGCAAAGTCCAGACTTTCCCTTTACATGCATGTCTTGCAGAATCCATCAAGTCGGCTGTGTCAAGTGGTTGTAAATGCGTATAACACTCTAATCCTTGGAGTTTTTTTCCCCTAAGATTGCAATTGTTAAATTGTCAGACAGTCGCAGTAATTCTAACTCTGCAGAGCCTACTGGGGAAAAGTTAATCTCCTTTGCTGTGTTGTAATGACAAGAACAAAAGACAGACGATTCTGCCTAGCATTCCCATGGAAGAGAAAGAGTTTGTGCTTTTACTAGATTGCAAACACCACTCTGAATGCTGAGAGCTATACAAGCCGCACCCAAAATGAGTTATACTAAACTCTGATGGTACCAAACTGGCAGAGAGAAATTGATCAGATGCTGCCTTCGGCCACAACTACAACCAGCAACCAGCAGGGAAATTTGAGCTCCAACCAAATCCCTTAGAGAAAACAAATGTCAACAACGCAAATGGCGAAAGAATGTTAAAGAAAAAAAAGAAAGCTTAAGTGGCATATGTACACTCAAACAGAAATGGAAGGATATACAAAAAGGAACAGCCGTGCAAGTACAGCCATCTCAGATAGTACAGCACTGAGTAGATAGATAGATAGATAGATAGATAGATAGATAGATAGATAGATAGATAGATAGATAGATAGATAGATAGATAGATAGATAGATACTCTATTGATCATGGAGAAAATTCAAGCATCCAGTAGCAACATACAGAGAAATAAGTGTGTTTTGATGTGATTATCAAAATCACAGTAACGACCCCCCCCCACACACACATACAGATATACATATACACACCCCCAAACATGTACAAATGAGGTTTTTTTTTTGTTTGTTTTTGTCTTTTTTTAATGAAGATGTCTGATAGGCTCATCATAAGCCAGCTTTTGCAAAAATAAAAGCAGATCCTCCACCCAGTGGTTGAACAAGTGCCTAATTCTTTTGGTAGTATCGTAGCTATGCTACAATATACTGATTTCATTAACATGCAATTCTTATGGGCATTTAAAAAAGTATTCAAGCTGTAACCTGATTAAAGAACTACAAGTAGGTACCAGTGCTAACTCTGTTAGTAGTACAAGGTGGTGAAGCCTTACGCATGAATCCACACAGTGTATAGCTGAAAACAAAAGGGCTGACATGCTGGATTGCAAAACAAATGATACTCTGGTGGGGGTAAGGTGGCTTAGTGGTTTGCACGTTTGCCTCACACCTCGCAACTTTGTCCTGTGTGCACAAAGTTTGCATGCCCTACCCATCCCCTGAGTACTTCAGTTTTCTTCCCAGTCCAAAGACATGTGTTGTAGGATGAATGGCATTTCTATATTGTGTGTAGTGTGTATAAGTGTGTGTGTGTGTGTGTGTGTGTGTGTGTGTGTGTGTGTGTGTGTGTGTGTGTGTGTGTGTGTGTGTGTGTGTGTGTGTGTGTGTGTGTGTGTGTGTGTGTGTGTGTGTGTGTGTGAAATTGTGCACCAACTTTGTCCCAAGTCCCCTGGGCTCCTGCCATAAGCGGTAATGAAAATAAATGGCTGATACTCTGGCATGTGTATGAGTATGTCTATCTTCAATTCAATAGCACCCATCCTTCTTGATCTTAAAGACCTGATGCCTGCAGTTGCAGAGGCATTGGTGCTGCATTATATGATATCAATCAGCTTAACATGTAATCTTATTTTTGGGACATTTGCTAAAATGCAATGCAATGTCACACTTTGCTACAGTGAAGACATTAATCTTTCACATAAACAGAATGAAATCTTAATTTAATCTTACTGATAATAATGAATACAATCAGCCTGGCTACGTAGTTCTACCAGCTAGGACTGGTGAGAGTGTATTTACAGTGTCCACAATGTTTACGCCACTTTGTGAAAGCCTCCTGTGTTTGCTTATACCTGATTTCTGTGAAAATATTCCTATAATCACTCTTCAAAGTTATTAATAGTACATTGATTCTGTCCAAAAAGTCAAGACTGTCAGAGAGCTGCTGCTGAACCCCGAAGTGAATTCTTTAACTCTAAATTTCTCATCTTTATGTTTGGATTGGATTTGTGTCCCATTAGCGAGTTGAATTTTGGTACTGTTTATACTCAGAATCAAAAGAATCATATTTATTAGCCAAGCGGTTACAGGAGCTCTAGTAAACATAGCGTATGCATTTCTAAACATAGACTAAAGGGTAAAAAGATATATTACAATTGTGAATACTGTACATTTATATAACCATAGAAAAATATAATATGTATTCTAGTTGAAGATATTGCACTCTACTGAATATTGCACTTTAACAGACGGGGCATGTAATGGTGGGTGTGCTAGTTGTTCAAAATGGAAATATCCTGTGAGAAGAAACTGTCCTTGTGACTAGATGGTTTAGTGCGTAGTGATCTATAACGTCTGCCTGATGGCAGAAGAGCTAACAGACTGTGTCTGGGGTGGGAGAGGTCTCTGATAATGTTACCTGCCCATTTCTTCACTCTGCAGTTGTACAAGTCCTGTAGGTTGGGAAGGGGCACACTAATAATCCTCTCAACTGTTTTAACAGTCTGTTACAGCCTAGTGATTTCTGATTTGGTGGCTGAACCTAACCAGACTGTAATGGTCCAAAAAAAAGACAGGAAACTAACAAAAGCAGAAAAACAATAGGAGAGCTCGACACTGCATCCATCTGCTGCGCCATCTTGGATAGGAGACCAAATGAACACATGTAAAGAGATACCAACAAAAATACACGGAAAATACCAACATTTTATTATTGTTTTTTTTTCTTTTTTTACTGCATGAAAGAAGGCATGTCACAATCATCATATAATATCATGCAGTAAAGCATAGAGTGCATTGTTTCCAAATTGGTTATAAATGAGAACTGTTCAGTAGGTGGCAGTAATTTGTTTGTCCCAGTATTGCAACATAAAAATCCAATAGCGCCATCTGTAGGATTCTGCAAACGTGTTTTGCTTTTTATGGCCTTAAGTCGAAGGAGCTCATCTCTGCCAGTGAGACTGTCAGCATGCAGCTGAAGGCAGATATTAAATTGTGTGTGTGTTTGCGTGTGTGTGTGTGTGTGTGTGTGTGTGTGTGTGTGTGTGTGTGTTACTGGTGAAAATTTCCAAAACGAATAAGCCAGAAGACAGAAGACCAGCATGAAAACATTAGATCTAAAATGTGAATATGAGGCCTTTGAAAATATCTATAAGATGCAAAAATATTTAGGGCAGATACTGTGGCATGTGGTATTTTACTAGCCAAATAAAGCAAATAGGTCATAAGTCTAAGTACTAAGCCTTTAAACCTCCTCCTCCAGATCAGCATTGTTCCTGTATTACATCAGGCTATACGTCAATGCGAGAATTATAGCTCAAAACATGTTTTAATGACACATTGTTACAGGAAGTCAATCAGTCAATCAGTCATTCACTAGCATGTGATGTATGGATCTATTTCAGCTGCTGATTCATAGCTGAGTCCTTCACCCCTGCTGCGACCACAGAAAAGAAGAAGCTGGGCACGATCAAGCGGATGTAGAGAGCAGCCCAGGGGATGGGGTGAGCTAGGAGCACCTCTCTACTCCTCCGGTTCACCACTCGCACAATCTCACTACCCAGGGCTTTAGGGCTCACACCATGAGTGGTTAGCTTGCTTAAAATGTCTAGAGAAGGAGAGCAATGAGGTGAGGCAGGGATAGTATGGAATTATGGACCCTCAATGATGCCATGCATTAATGTTTTTTTGTTACTTTTAGAAACAAAACCTGTTTCTATGGTGAAGTTGTGATGATAGGAAATAAGGGTATCCCTGTGACAGGAGTCATACAATCATTAATCCGAGAAGGTGCATATGATAAATCTTTAATTATAGGCTTTTAGAGATGCATCATTAGACCAATTTTGTGCCTTAAATTATTTTTTTAAAAGTTAAAGATATATATATATATATAGGTACATATGCTTAATGGTACCACTCTGGCACCAAGCAAAAGTACTAATGGTGTGCTCAGAGTGTACATTACTTTTAAAGCATTTAGCAGACACCCTGTTCCAGAGCAACTTACATTTGCATATAATTTTTTAAACAGCTGATGGTTAAGGGCCTTGCTCAGTGGCCCAGCAGTAGTGTAACTGTCAGGACAACACCTTAAACACTAGGCTACCAGAACATATTAGCTATTACCATATTAGCTATTATAATTTATCTAGAATAGTATAATATTAGCTAGCTACCTAGCCTTGTTTTATAATATTAGCTATATTATAAACATATTATAACATTAAATAGCTACCTAGCCTTGTTTATTTTGTGTTTATCTTTTTCATACGCTGGCTATCTAATGTAGCTAACTATTGGTTTACATGATATATTTTGGTAGATTTAGCCACAGTGTAGTAAGTCAGAAAAAAAGACAGTAGGAGAGAAAAAATACTAAAATCTAACTGGTGTCTTTTACAAGCATGAGCTAACTCACTAGCAGTTATCTAACAAGCTAGTTTCCAGGACTGAAGAAGCAGAAATTTCCACTCTTCAGATTATGAATCACTAATATGACATTTAGGAGTTGAAACAAGTGAGTATTAGTTTTCATGGATAAAATTTTTAAATCTGGGTACTTTGAATCCCATCACTGCCCACTGTTGAATCCATGAACAGAGCTCTGTGATCGGATTGTAATCTCTTCCGTTTGTACGTCACAGTGGATAAATGATGTCAGATTGCAACATGTTAACAAATATTAGAGTTTGTTCTGGCATATTTTGCCATAGAGGTATGAAGAAAAACCGGCATATGCCTTTTAAGACTTTGCATGAAATGTAACCGGAATGGTCATGCTGCTTTGTTGTATGTTTTTGTGTAGTGGTGTGTTACTCACATGCCCACAGGGCATTGGTGGGCTGAGACTGGGAGGGGGTGGCTTCCTGGGTTGTACCGTTGATGAACGTGTGGTTGATTGTAGTGACAGAAATGCCGTACTCCTCCACTTCTGCTCTCAGACAGTCAAAGAAGGCCTGCACTGCATGCTTGGAGGCGGCGTCTCAAGCAAAAAAATAAAAAATAAAATTAAGGTTTATTTCAGAAAAACTGTACATCATGGAGGTATTATGTAGTATTTTGGGAGGGTTTGATTAATAGTGCAATTTCTTTTCAGACATTAAAATATTAAAATCTTACAGGAGGTGCGAAATGGGACAGCAAGTCTCGCTTGGATATTGTTGACAATTACGAAATGACCCGTTCTCCTGGCAATCATTAACGGCAGAATACCTAGTAACATGAAAATACCATTCTAACAGACTTGCACATACAAAGTAGCAAAAATGTCTTGTGACGTATTGAATAAGTGGCATTAAGGTTCGAACACTCGTACCCTTTACCAAAGTGATGGGCCCAAAGTAGTTGACATCCATGATGATTTTGTCCATCTCCAGTGAAACGTTCTGTACTGGGGCTTTGACCTTCATGCTGCCATTACAGATCAGCACATCCACGTAGCCATAGCACTCGCTGATCTCTGTAATCACATCCTCCATGCTGTCTATATCACTGAAATCCAGCAACACCAACTTGGGTGGAAAGGTCTTCAAAAGGAAAGAGAGATAACAGCCCCCAGAGAGATATAAACCAGAAACCATTATAATGGGTGGAACGAGTCATAATGGGCCCCATGTGAAACGAAAATAGACTGATGGGCTCAAAGTTCACAGAAACTTTCAATCCTACAATGCAGCAATTATATTTGATGGGGTTCGTTGGAAATTAGTAATGTTTGATAAATGATAAATACAATTAATAATTGGAAAAAAGTGACTGCACATGACTGCAAATACAAACTTTTATACTAACAACTAGGCATTCTTATAAAAGACCATTTTTTTCTAACAGTGTTTCCCCAACATAAATCATTTTCTCAGCTTAGAAGTATTTAAAATAAATTTCTAATTTAAAATAAATCCAAACAAAGTGTCATCTGTGAAAAATTGCTATCTTTCCCCATATCTTGTTTCCTGGTGGTATAAAAATAATTGGCATATATAAGTCAATTTTAATTTGCAGGAAGAGGTTCAGGACAGTTATTTGTGCCATGTAAAGCTTAATACATGTAAAGCTTAGCCCATTCATTGGACTATATGTCTTTAGTTATATTTATATTTTCTGGGCAAATACTCAGGGTGCCAATATTTCTGGATGGAATAATTATAGCATGAATATGATGGAGCTAGTGATCATTTTATTTCTACAGGTCTTCCTGAATCAAAATCAGTTGAAATTCAATCGGCTCTAGTCATGTTTGTTGAACCTGAGATGAGGGAAATGGCAATAATATCTATGAGGAGTCCTGGAATTTGTTAGATAGGAGACAGCAAGCTGTCAGGGAGGAGGATATCCTGCCATTGTTCATCAAAGCAAAGGAAAAAGGTGACAGTGACACACGGTCAGAGTTTGCAGCCTTGTTGTCTTCCTGTCTTTTTATCTTATGTATGAGTTCAGACATCAGAATTAGGTATGTGGGTAAAATTATGAAGTCTTGCTCACTCTACTGGGGTCCGAGCCACTGCACAGCGAGTCCTGGAGAGACTCCAACTTATCCCAGTTGGGTCCACACAACACCAACTGTGCACCACCTTCATGCAGCAGCCTGGCACACTCTGAATCACAGGAGAGAGATGGAGAGAGAAAGAGATAGATAGATAGATAGATAGATAGATAGATAGATAGATAGATAGATAGATAGATAGATAGATAGATAGATAGATAGATAGATAGATAGATAGATAGATAGATAGAGAGAGAGAGAGACAGAGAGACAGAGAGAGGTGACTTAATATTATGCCATACATTATACAGAATAAGCATTGTTAGACATTGATAGATAGATAGATAGATAGATAGATAGATAGATAGATAGATAGATAGATAGATAGATAGATAGATAGATAGATAGATAGATAGATAGATAGATAGATAGATAGATAGATAGATAGATAGATAGATAGATAGTGGTAATGGAGAAATAAATCCTTTATTTTTTCTATTCTAAATGTTTAAAAGTAAAGACACACACACACACACACACACACACACACACACACACACACACACACACACACACACACACACATGCAGACAGACCAATATGTAGATGCAACGGTTGAGAAAAATAATAAAGAAGAGGACAGAGAAGATGTTTTATTAGTGAGCATTACCACTTCCCATCGCAGATACAGCATCTGTAATCACCATCACTTTGTTCCGCACTATGGATTTGGACATGAAGTGGATGACCTCATTGTAAAGGTAGTAGATTCCAGAGAACACCACCACCAACAGGGGCAACACCATCACAAATGGGACAGCCATCTTTGGAAATAGAAAAGCAACAGAAAAATGTAAAGATTCCTGGTGTAATAACATGACAAGACAACCACACAATAAATTAAGCTAAATGAATTCATTATTAATTCAACGATCAGTGGCCTATTTATTTTAAAGGAATTTTGGACTTCTTCCACATTCAGACTGATCCCTGATTATACTATACATTTCTTCTTATTTTGAATCTCTGTCAATTAACACTTTAATAGCTTTGGACTGATTTTTTTTTTCTTTTTTAATTTCTATGAAAGTTGTCATTCGATCGCATTTGCTTGAAAGTAATAGTGTTGCACGTAATATATACAATATGACAAATCTACGAAGCAGCACTTCTTTAACAAATTATTGCTGTGGTCATATCTGTGATCTAATCAGCACACCAATGAAACAAGTGCAAAGTGCCCCAATCACAAGACAAGATATGATTAACGGTTGCTCAAACTAGTTTTATCTTTTATCTGCATTTGGTGGGGTTATTCTGATAGCATGGCTGTCATTATTTCCATGTAAAGCGTGGCTGAGGAAAGGTTCTAAATATACATTGCCCTACACTAATCTGTTGCCCTGAATGCCACACTGTATGTCAGCTCCTCATACTGGATATTCAAGGAAAGTGATTTTCCATTATCTACATTCTGTAGATATTTCACAGTATTCTTGATAATACACTAAAATTTTTGTTTTTATTTTTATTTTTCTGCTGATTTTGAAATGCACAGAACACACATACACTTGTGGACATGCAAATAATATAAACACACACAGGCACACGGAGTTGTAATCGTATTTTCAGTCCACTTACAGTGCATGTGAGGAGATAAGCTCCCTGTGGAAAAGTCAGAGGTTTCTGGTTAGGTAACCAGCTTTAAACCTTTTCTTCGCCCTTGTCCATTCACAGTCCCCAGGCTCTCGCTCTGTCTGGCACCACGAAGAGCCTGTTAGGATCTGGTGTCTTTTAATAGCATTTGGCTGAGTCAGGTAGTTTTCATGTGTGTTGTGCACACTAGCTAAGCTTAGGTATGTGGATGACAACCAAACAAAGAACAAACGGTTCCTACATAACATTTCTAAAGCCGTGAATGAAGTTTAATTGAAGCAAATTGTTTTATGCACAGAGAGCACACATTTTGAGAAATGTTTTTCTATTTCAAGAAATAAATGTACAAACTGCACTTTTCCTTGTTGCTTGAGTGGCACCATCCAAGGTACACATTTAGTATGTATATGTACATTTCTGTAAGTACGTATATGTATAATTTACCCTTAAAATAATCAAAGTTATATAATTAGTCCGCTGATTGATGGTATTTACAGTGTTCATATTGTGCATTATTCTGACTTTAATAAAAGGCACAATGTTTAGTTTAAAAAAATAGTATTTAAGCAGAATGCTGTATAGCCTAGAACCTTAATAATAATCAATCGGTTGTGTATTTGTGAAATAATAGTGAATAACGGACACCTAGACGATTTATTACGTCTCATAAACTCATAAACATCTCATACAGATAATCCTTTATTGCAGGATCGTTTGGATCCCTTAGACAAGGATTGTCCAATCCTAACGCAGGAGATTATGAGGATAGCCAATCAGGATCCGTATAAACAACGTAGGGATTAAAAAAAAAACGTGTCTGTGTTGCTGCAGCGAGATCTCGCGAGATCTCGTGAAATTCCAGCCCGAGTGTGTGACCTGCCCCCCTCCCCTCCCTCCCCTCCCTCCATAGGGAGCGACCTCCTCTCCAACCCTAAAGAGGGAGAAACACAAGCAGTCACGTCGCCTGTTTAGCCGTGGGAATAAAACAACACGACGGAGTTAGGCGGTCAGGCGTCTGTTAGATCATGAGGTTATGTTGAGACCGTAGCGTTAGCTGGAAAACATGCGGTTACGGCGGCGATTTAAACGGCATCATGAGGGACTGGGAGCCGGGGTTCGCCCATTACAGTGCTAGGAGCCGTTAGCTTAGCTAAGCGGAGCTAGCTAGCGAAGGAGCGGCGGACTAGCGGCTAAACTTCGGAGCTAGAAAGGAGAATTTGCGGTTGTTTCAAAGTCTACCTCAACACTCGTCGTTACAGAGTGGGATTTATTGCTCTAAACCCAGACACGATATCGTTATCTTCAGCTGATGGTTGAACACGCGAAAGTATATTTAGTAACCGTTGTGTTTGCTGCTCGCTCAGTAGCTAACGGTATCGATCAGAGCAGCTTGTTAATCATTCGGGGTCGGCTTTGTGTTCCCAGGCCATGGACTAAACAGCCTTCTTTAAGAAAAAAGGTAGCTTGCGGTCTGGCCTTGGGTTAAAAAAAAGCTGTTTATACGCCCTGATTTTTTGTTTTTTGGACTGGAATATAAGGAAGAAATAAATAAATAAACCGCTCTGCTGGATCAAGTGCTTCGGGATCATGATTTGGATGCTCGGCTGTGTCCCAAATCGGATGTGAAGGGAGGAGGAAAAAAACGAACGGATTCTTCTTCTTTTCTACTTTCTCGAGTTCGGGACGTTGGTTTAGATAAGCTGTAAAAAATATATATTTGTATATAATGTCTACTGCGAAAGAAAACCCTTGTAGGAAATTCCAGGCGAATATTTTTAACAAAAGCAAATGTCAGAATTGCTTCAAGCCGCGGGAGCTGCATCTGCTGACCGACCCAGACCTCAACCAGGTAAACAAACACTGTCAAGGTTATACTGGCGCGCGCGCGCGTGTTTCTGTGTGTGTGTGTGTGTGTGTGTGTGTGTGTGTGTGTGTGTGTGTGTGTGTGTGTGTGTGAGAGATGATAGTCTCATTCCTGCTAGCCTTGGGTTTCCTATACAATAACATTCTATATGTAGAGTTTTGTTGGCTGTGGTTATGCTAAAGATGTTGGGATACCAATCAGAAGGTTGTGAGTTCGAATCCCAGGTCCATCAAGCTTGCCACTGTTGGGCCCCTGAGCAAGGCCCTTAACCCTCAGTTGTATAAAAGTGAGATAAGTCGCACTCTGGATATAAGGCTGTCTACCAAAATGCTGTAAAGGCATTTTTAAGCAAGTCCAAGATAGAAATATCTGGTTGAAATTTCTTTCTTGTCTGAGACGATCCAACTTCTTAGTTAATAATTTGTTTCTTTGATAAACTTTATTTTAGCCCTCAGTGGCCCATTTTTTTAAACTATAAATGAATTTCCTTAGTACTCCTGTGAGAGAGGATAAGATGACGATGAGATTGTGATGAATGACGTCAACGTGATTTTCTGAGATATTGAAAATACTGTGAAAGTTTTTGATCTTTTTTTTCATGTTTAGTTTACAGACAGACAGAAAAGAACCAGCTGATAGTGTTATTACTTATTATTATTATTATTACTATTTTTTTTGTGGTGTTCTGAACGAATTTTGTTCCAATCATAACACGTCTTGATGTATTTTTTTAAAATTCTGAAATGAAAATTGTCACATGCTTTTTCACAACTGTCTGTGTCATAAAAATGGACTCAAGAATAGAATTTCAATACAATTATAATACAAAATAGAACTATAGAATACAACATATGCTGGTACAGAATAATTAATATTTAAATAGTATATAAACAAATTGACATTAACATTAAATAAAGCATAATAAATTTTTTTTTAGAATGTCATCATTATTGCATCATTAATGCTTATATATTAGTTATATTATGAAAATTATTATTATTATTATTATTATTATGTTGTTTTGTCTGTTTGTTTTTATTAAGCTTGAATCTTCCACGTCCAGAAAACGTTCAGGTTCTTAATGGCTTTATTTGAAGGTTTACGTCAGGGTTAAATCCGTTCAGTTGAAGGAACCCTCAAACCTGCTAATCACTACAGGAACTCGATAGCTAGTAACTAAATAACATGCTAATGACAAGTAGTGATCACAAAAGGTCTGGATATGATTCACAGAGGTCCTCGGAGCTCATCTGTGATCCACAGTCATCTATAGAGCAAATAATTTGTGCTGTCAGGACTGCCAGATAAACAGACAGTGTTTCATCAGTGTTGTTAATCTTGACCTTCAGAATCTTAAGCATTTAACTTCCTCTATGAATCTGAGTCAGATCTGTTCAGATCAGTTTTGCATATACTTTGGATTCCCTAAAAGCCTGATAAGGAGTCACTGTTTCCAGACAGGACTGATCCTGAACTGGGGCTTATTTATAGTGTAGAGTCTTTTCTCATGATGATGACGATGACTTCATCCATTGAGATGAAGTGCATTATCCACGCCTTGGAAGTGCCAAGAAAGCCCACTGAAAAGTGTGCGGTTTAGCGCGATGTTGTCCTGCCAGGCTTTCTGTCTTACGACCGCAGTCTCTCTTTTCCTTTTTAAGCAATGTTCACTTCAGTCGTTGCTTTGCCTTCATCCCAGCAAAATCCATCCGATTTTCCTTTGCTGCAAGACATTCCTCACGCCACGCTGTATTTGTGTTTCATTAAAGTAGGAGCCACACACAAATTTGTCTCCTTTAGAGGAGTAATCGGAGCAGCCTGTCCAAAATCGCATCCATTTTGCGAAGCCGAACAAATGCCTCGCCAGATTAAGCACTTCAAGGGAAAAGCGTGTTTCTGCCAAGGTCTTTAGCTCGGAGGCTGCTTTGAAAACGAGCATCTCCAGATTTCTTTCAGGTTCTCTAAAACAGTTCAGCCTGTCTATCTACTGTCTGTACCGCTCAAGCTCAGGCCTTAATTGGTAATCCTACCTGCTTCTGTTTACTTGAGCACTAAGAGCCGGTTAGGTCTCATCTTTTACGTTAATGTGAATCATTGGAAACATTAAGCCTCGAACAAATGGGTTGCATGAAGGCATTAAGCTCTGAACACTTAGGAGTCATGAATTAGAGGAAGTTTTAGACCATTAAGGCATGTTGCATCCTGTTAATTGATCTCACACACACACACACACACACACCTTACTCAAACAGCACTTTGAGCAGAACCGGAGACGTCTAGCAGTGTCAGCATTTTGCATTGCACATGTAGGGAGGACTGGGTGTGATTAGGAGTGAGTGATTAACCCTTCCATCACCTCACTCATCTTATGGATTACATCATGTCAGTGGTGATGAACTCATCTACAAGTGGTTTTGTGAGTAGACACTAAAGGGCAAACACATACTAGTACTATGAGTACTACTAATAAGTCATAACATGGATAGTATTCTAGTATAGTTTATTATATTTTGTTTCGCAGCTCAGTGTTTCAACAACACGTTTTTATTATTATTATGAGTTATCTTGTAAAACTGCATAAAATGGCAAGCTTTGGTCCCCCCAAAAGATGAGCCATTCGACATATGACTCTGAGGCATTTCATAATGATGAAGTTGTTTTAAAATCCCCGATACTAGCCGATGTGGAAACATTTTTTTCTCCTATCTCGACTCAAGCTCATACAACTCGCTGTCCTCACTTTTTCAGCGCCAATGGATAATGTTTCGAGTTTCATTAATGTGAAAAAAAAAAATCGGAGTGCATGTTTGATTTGGCTAACGTTACACATGGCTGTACAAAAGGTCTTAACGGTAATAACAGTCAAAAGCAATCGATTGTTTTCTTTTGCTTTTCCATGACTGCTCATTATTTCTTTTTCAAGCTCAGCAGATCTGAGAAAGTAATCTCTGTGCATCACCAAATGGCCGTACTGGGGACGTTTACACATTTCTGCACTGCAGAGTTCAAACTAAAGCTCCTGCTAATAATAATAATTATTTAAAAAAAATTATAAAAAAAATACATGCAGCCAGAGTAAGTTTGTCTCTCTGCTTTCCACCAAAGTCAAAGTTAATTAAAGCACTGGGGTTGCATTATCTTGTGATTTATAGACTTTAGTAGATTACATGGAACACGGCTGCTCATCTGGTCCAAATTAATTTGTTTCTAAAGCTGTGCATCGTGTCATGATGGTTAAAAAGCTAACTAGAGCCATTTTGATCCAAAGTGTCCTTTAAAGACCAGCAGAAAGAAGAAGAAACTTCACTCTAACTTCACTCTCTATACATGTCCTAAATATGTCCCTTTTTATTGATTTTTCTCAGTAAGATAAAAGTCATTTGTGTGTACATGTACATATTTTGGCTTAAATGGGAAAAAAAAGGTGTCCTTGTGTCTCCCAGAGAAGCTGGACAGTGTTGTTGTGTCTCTCAGAGAAGCTAGACAGTCTCTGTATCCCGTTGTCCCTCTTGGTGGAGCCAGACAGTCTCTGTATCCTGTTGTCCCTCTTTGTGGAGCCAGACAGTGTCCCTGTGTCCCTCTTGGTGGAACCAGACAGTGTCCCTGTGTCCCTCTTGGTGGAACCAGACAGTGTCCCCGTGTCCCTCTTGGTGGAACCAGACAGTGTCCCCGTGTCCCTCTTGGTGGAGCCCGACAGTGTCCCCGTGTCCCTCTTGGTGGAGCCCGACAGTGTCCCCGTGTCCCTCTTGGTGGAGCCCGACAGTGTCCCCGTGTCCCTCTTGGTGGAGCCAGACAGTGTCCCCGTGTTCCCCGTGTCCCTCTTGGTGGAGCCAGACAGTGTCCCCGTGTCCCTCTTGGTGGAGCCAGACAGTGTCCCCGTGTTCCCCGTGTCCCTCTTGGTGGAGCCCGACAGTGTCCCCGTGTCCCTCTTGGTGGAGCCCGACAGTGTCCCCGTGTCCCTCTTGGTGGAGCCAGACAGTGTCCCCGTGTTCCCCGTGTCCCTCTTGGTGGAGCCAGACAGTGTCCCCGTGTCCCTCTTGGTGGAGCCAGACAGTGTCCCCGTGTTCCCTGTGTCCCTCTTGGTGGAGCCAGACAGTGTCCCCCTGTTCCCTGTGTCCCTCTTGGTGGAGCCAGACAGTGTCCCCCTGTTCCCCGTGTCCCTCTTGGTGGAGCCAGACAGTGTGTCTTTCTCGGTGAAGCTAAAAGACGTCATGTTTCTGTTTTGTTAATTTGTTTCTAAATCATGAGCAAATCATGAGCAAATCATTCTGGCTGAAGAGGCAATACATTGTTCATACATTTTTGCATTAATAAACATCTCTTCCCGATTCACTTCCGCTTTGATCTCAGATTGTGAAAATCAAATGGCACTTTGGCCACAAGTTCATTTTCTCTGCACGCTCCAGTGGCTTTAAGTCTTCCATCTGTTTGTGTTTGCTGTTTAGTAGTTTGCTGCATGTCTGAATTGGGAAACCTTCAGCACACTCGGCTGATGCTGGACCCCAAGGTTGTGTGTTGGTGACTGGATCCAGCACGGTCCAGGATGAATTTTATTTCCTTTTATTGTGTACTACACTAGCAGGGTGAAATAACGAAACGTCGTCGGTTTTATATCCGAATACTAACACTTTTAAAATATCCATTAGAATGCGATGCCATGTTGTCAGTCGCGCTCAGGTGAAGAGATCTAGGAGTGTTACAATGTGAACGTATCAAGGTACGATGGTCTAGACTAAATATCATCCCGATCATAATGTTCATCAGCTAGTGGTGAAAACAAGGAACAGTCGTTCAAACGTTTGTGCCGAAGTCTCTTTGTGCATCTTTGTGAGTGTTTTGTGTAACAGAAAGGTCCAGTCTCCTTTCTGCATGTTAACCATGGCTAGTTGTCATACTACAAAACTACACAGGTTTTGCACACAACTCTCTTAACTTTCAGACCTTTCTTCCTCAGTGAAAGGCTTATGCCTTGTCAGCACGTTGCACTGCATTAATAGGTCACATGACCACAGCACAGCTGTAGGCCGGACTTGTGGCAGTGGAAGTATCTCCAGGAAGTGTGTCTTTCAGTGTGAAACTAATCCGGTCTGCTTTTAGGTGGATCGTTTCCTTAAGGTTCATGTTGTGATGAGCTGAAAGAGAGAACGGTGAATCTGTGCTAGAAAATGCATTCCAATCAGGCACTGTGACTCCGTGGTTAAGGTGTTGGTCTACCAATAAGAAGGTCATGAGTTGGAATTCCAGATCCACCAAGCTGCCACTGCTGGACCCCTGAGCAAGGCTCTTAACCCTCAATTACTCAGTTGTATAAAATGAGATGAAATGTAAGTCACTCTGGATAATGCCTTCTGCCAAATGCTGTAAACGTAAATGAATTTAAATAAAAACAAAGAATAAAAACCCCACACATCCTGCAACCAACAGAATAACAGCAGATAGGTTTTGTTGCCTTTCATGCTATATCTACCCAAATAATACAATGTAAACGTCTCCTTTTGTTTATCTGTAGCCATCCTGGCAGCTCCAGGGAGCAAGATTGTGGTTTGTGGGAGGCTTTGGGGGAAGGAGAGCTTGTGAAAGGAAGTGTGGGTTGGGAAAGCGGTGCCCCCACCCCCCTACCCCCCAAAGGTCACTTCCACTTTAGAAGCACCAACAGAGCCTGCAAGAAAAGGGGGAGCTGGCCGGCCGAGCGGGGAGGGTCCTCCGCCGGCAGAGACCCGGAGAGTGCATCCAGGGGTGAAAGAGGGGGATGCTGGGAGAAAGAGTCCCCATGGGAACGGTCCGGGGGCCGGGAGGAAATTGGAAGTTTAGCACGATGCCGGTGGGTGAGCTGCGGGGTTTAGGAGAGGAAGCAGGCAGTCAACGTGTGGAGGAAAAGTGCAGGGGTGTGCCGCTGCTCTCCTGGGCAAACCACTCAGCCAACACTACACACGGCACTCACAGCTGGCTTTTGTTGTGCTTTTTCCCTCCTCCTCCTTCTTTTCAAAAGAGGAAAGGAGCAATCGGGCCCCGGTCTTTTTTTAGATTCTGTTAGTTTCATAAGCTTTATTAAATGGCCTTATGCCCGCCGTGTTGTCGGCTGCAATAAAGTGTAAGAGAAGAAAGTATTACTTCTAAAGCACATTTTGCTAAGAAGTAAACCAGAGAGTCTCACACAGATAATCCATGCCATTTAAAACAAAAAGCAGACCTGATTTTAAAAGTAAAGCTTTGGGAATTTCTTACTGAATCTGCAGCGTGTTATAGCACCGGCTCTCGGAACACATGCCAGCGTGAACCTGTCGAAATGCAGGTGAGGTGCTCGGCCGCATTTTTGTGTGAGCGTGTTGAGTTTCAGGGCCATTAACTGCGTTAATATTACACTCTGCGTTTCTGACGTGGCTGTTTGCACGTGAACTTGTCTGGTCCTGCGCTGAAGGGTGCCTCCGTGGCCTTCTTCATACAGCAGCCAGCATACAGGAATATTCTTGAGTACTGGAAAGAAAATCTGCACATTAACAGAACGTTGCATTGCAACTGCGCTGTATTCTCCGTGTCCGTATTCACAGCAGTTAGTGTACATGCACACAGTATAGCTGCAGCTTTGCAAATCTTCTGCAGATCTGTGTTTTTATTGAACTAGTTTGTGGGTTTTTTTTGTGTGTCTAGTCTAAAGCTGTGTTGATTGAATGGACTCCCATGTGACTGAAAATTCCTGTGTGTGCGTGTGGTTGTTGCATTATGCCAGCGGTGTTGTGTAAGTGATTAACTTTTCTTAGGAAATTTTTTTTTAAATTTGCATACACGCACAAGCACCTTATGTGATTATTTATTTTTTTTCTCCCTGTCTTTTAAAGGGCTGCATTTTTGTTTTACTTTCTTCAGATGAACTCACCCAGTATTACACAAGGTTTGCTTTGGTTACACACTGCATCTCAATAAAAGGAAATCGGGATATGAGCAGAAAGTAAACAACCCTTCATCAAGCATGCACACAAACACAAAGGAAAAAACAGTTCCATCCTCACATAAGTAATTAGTATAAGACATTTTGCCGATCCAGCGTTTTTCCATTTTCTGTTTCTTGGTCCAAATATCCGCAACAGCTCATATTTCCGCAGTGCACATTTCAGCTGTTTGGCTCGGTTTAGCAGCTCATGGCTATGACAAAAAACACCACGCAGCATGTGTGGTTCACCTCCTGTAGCTGATCACTTTCTCACTGCAGGCGACGTGAAATCTGGACCGAGCTGGAGTGCAATCACTGCGTTCACAGCCAGCTCGTGTGGCTCGTGATGAGGGAAAACAACAGAGTTCGAGTTAACAGACTAAATGCAAACATGAAAGCACATTAAAGAGTGAGCTGAAGTCCTGTATTAGTACAGAATGGTTAAATGATAGTTTTGGATCGTCCAGTAATTTAATCAGTGTTGCTGAACACCACATGATACTGGCTTTGAATAGATTGTTATTGTCAAGTGTTTTGCATTCGATATCAACGTAACAGTTTTTTACCACGAGTTTCATATCACATGCTGCTCCAAGCCCTTTTTAAAGGTATCGAACGTTTAGCGTCGACATGCAATTAAGGGTTAAGGGCCTTACTAAGGGGTGCAGCAGTGGCAGCTTGGTGGATCTGGGATTCAAACCCACAACCTTCTGATCAGTAGTCTAACACTTTAACCACTGAGCTTTTGTCTTTGTTTCAAGCTTTTACAGGAATATATAAATGCAGAATATAATTTATGGTTCAGCATGTGGGTCTGTAATATTTTCTACTACACATTGCATTTACACAGAAAGAAAATATCACAATTCAGGTTATAGATTCTTTGGCATGCCTTTGTGACATCTGTGAAAATGACACCTAAGAAAAGCGGTGCAGATCTGTCGACGAAGCCTCTCGTGCTATAAGCAAACCTCTTGTCATCGGATCTTGTTAGCATTTAGTTTCTTCATATCTTGCCCTGTTTTTCTCCCAGGCTAAACCGATCTATGGAGGCTGGCTGTGCTTGGCTCCAGAGGGAACGGATTTTGACAATCCGATGCACAGATCTCGGGTAAGTTGTTGAAGTCTCTCTTGTCTCTTGTATGCTGGCTTAGGTTGCTAGGTCTTTTTAAAGGACAGTCCTGTTGGTTAGAAATCCTCCAGAGATGCTGGTTGTAACGGTTGTGTGTAAAAGTGCTGTGTTTTCTAACCGGTCTGTTTGATCCTTCAGAAATGGCAGCGGCGCTTTTTCGTCCTCTACGAACACGGCTGCTTGCGCTTCGCTCTGGATGAATCGGTAAGCAGAAGCAAATCCTTTTTATTCACAACAGTGTTCCCATGCAGCAAATGTCGCACACCAACAGTTTTTCAAAATACTAAGGTCTTAGAGGTGAACGGGGCAAACCATCATGTGATGTCTTTTATTTATTAAGGTGCATGAATGCTGAAATGTAGTGACGGGTATGCTGTGGCCTGTGGTGCGATCACAGGGCTGGTATGAGTCTGTTGGATTTACTACAATGTGCCAGGAGTAAAAACTGGCTGCCTGATCAGGCCAGAGATTACAGCGTTTTGTGTATAATCTGTGAGGCCCACAATCTCACCAACGAAGCAACAAAAACTATGCTTCCTTGCCAGTGACCAAAGTGCTCCTTATAGCAGATCCAGTTTAATATTAGCAACGTATTCGTCGAATAGATGAGAAGACGAGGAGGAGAGTCACTCAGCTCAGACCACGTCATTATTTCAGAAGAAATTCTAGAAAGCTCAGTGTGAAATAACTTGTGTCCTGGAGGAGAAACCTCAGCACCAGGCTTGAATGGCTGACATCAGTTCAGAGTAGGATAGATTTTCCTTCAATTGTAGAGACATGAAGATTCTTTTAGTCCTATTGTCAGCACCGGCTTTTCGTCTGCGTTAAGACCCCTCAGGAGAACCTGGAGAATTAGGTCAGGGACGTGCGGGTAAGGAGGATGAGGCTGTTCTGTGGAACTCCAGTTATAATGAAGTTATGAGTGAAATGGTGATCGCAAGAGGCTCTAAAATTAAATATCAGGGTGGAGACAGCGCTTCTTTGTGAGATAGACCACAGACCCTGTACTACATTTTAACAATTATTTATTTAACACTAAATATAAAATATAAATTTAAATAAAATATAATAATAAATAAGAAAGTGCAAAACAACATTCAAAATTTTGTGGACACGCATTTTATCAACTGGCTAGTTTCCTCCAGTTGTCTTTCTCTCATTTCGTGTCTTTCTCTCATTTCGGCCGTGTGGCATGTGTGCCCGCTGACGGTGTGAAGCGCGTCTGTGCTATTCTCCGAGATGCACTTGACGGCCTTTTGTGCAGCGGAATTTTATTTTATTTTTTTGGACGACCTAGTTAAGGCCGCCCAAACTGCTGCGGGAAAGAGACCCTGTGGTCTCTTGATACACAATTCTACAGGATGTCTTTGCATGCTGTAGTATTACGATTCCCCTTTACTGGAGCCAAGAGGCTTAAACATGTCCCAGCATGACAATGACCCTGTGCACAAAGCAAGCTTAATGAAGACATGGTTCTCCATGCTTGAAAGAGTGAAAGGACTCGAGTGTCCCACACAGAGTCTCTGTCTCGATCGCTGACTGAACACCTTCGGCATGAACTCGAAAGCTGACCAGTCCTCCTCGCTCGACGTCAACGCCTGATCTCACTAATGCTCTTATGGCTGATTGAACACAAATCCCCCACAGCTTCACTTCACGATCTTCCAGGAAGTGTGGAGCTTATTCTAACAGCAAAGGACGACTAAAAACGTCTCTGTTTACGAGCGGGATTGTCAGGGATTCACATACCATTGGTCATGTATTGCAACTTTCTGTAAAGCACCCATTAATGATTTTATCCATAGTTCAGACACACATCTTGTCTTGGCTACTGATTTATCCACCACTGAATATCTTAAATGGGGTAAGGCGAGTTTTATTCGGTGAGATTTCAGCGAGTGTAAACCAACAGAACATTAAACAGTCAGATTTCTAAAGTTAGGCCAGTTTAAACCTTTGTTGAAAGGACTTTATTTACATTAACATTATTTCCTGTCCAGTGTCACCCAAATGAGGATGGGCTTCCTTTTGAGCCTGGTTCCTCTCAAGGTTTCTTCTCATATCATCATAAAGACAGGCTTTCCAAAATCTATTGTTTTCTATACTGCTGTAAAGCTGCTTTGCAACAATGTCACTTGTTAAAAGTGCTATACAAAGAAATGAACTATTTGATTGAAATATAGACAGATACACATGTTCATGGTTTCCATGTCCTCAACAAAATATTAATCGAAGTCGTGTCTAAATGTGGCCACAAAGAGCTGGAATGTTTATTTCTTTAATCCCACTTATCCCTCGCTTGTTTTCATAACGTGCCCTTCATCTAACGAGATCAGCTATAAACAGTACACGCATTTAAGGGCTCGACTCAGAGCTCTCGAAGTGAACTATTGTGGCTATTAGAGAGAGATGCTCTGACTGTGAAGCCTGCACTCATAAGAGCTTTCCCGTGAAATGCCCTTATTTGGTGAAACTGCGAAGAGGGCCATCGTGACGTTGCCATACTCTGAGAACATTAGCCCCCTGAAACCACATGGAAATGCAAAAAATGCTTGGAGATTCTCATTCCACCGAAGGCCCAACCACAATACCTATTTCTGTAACCAGAGCCTGTGTTTAGAAAGCTTAAATCAAATCATTTGCAGAAGACAGACGGCTAGAGGGGCAGAGGGTCATCGCTCATCTACTCTTAAACTCTTAGGATGCAGCAGTCATGCAGATCTGTTCATTAGCTTTAGCGAGCACTGAAGCAGAGTGCCGCGTGTCAAATGAAAGACTTCTGGGGGAGGTTTCATAGCCTGAAAAGTTGAAGGTGTTTCAGAGGAGGATTTGTCCTCAATCTACTGCAGTCATTTTCTTTCACCCTTCAGCTGCAATTTGATTAAATGCACTGCAAGTCAAGGCACATTCGTACCGTCTAATAACGCCTACAACGCCATGTTGTTAATCTTTTCCACTGGAAGACTTAAAAGTCTTAACAGCTTTTATTAGTTTGCTCACTTGGTTGATCAGTCAGTGAGTCCCATTTAATCAGCAAAACAAAAGAAATGGGTTTTTCCTAAAAAAAAAAAAAGATATACATAAATAAATATATAATATAATAAATATATTTAATATTTTATATAATTATATTATACGAAATATATAATAAATATAAATATTCTATATATAAAATTTAATTCCGAAAATAATCAGCTAGTTATCCAAGGCTGAGACTGTTATTTGATCCCTTGTTTTGGAAAGCTAATGTAAAGCGTATGAATGACAGACTTGGCAAGTTGAGCTCTCTGTCTTTGTGGTGTTAAAAATCTGATATTTTTACCCTGTCAGTGAAACTACACACTAGACCACACATATTTAACTTGTCAAACTCTAGTTTGTTGCTCATCTCTTAAAAAAAAAATCAGAAAAAAAAAGTTCTTCATCCCCAATCGAAAGTGAAGATAAGACAGCGGTGCGGTATAAACGTTAGTAACAGCATTTGTCTACAAGCTGTAAACTCCTCCTGCATGTTGGTGCACAGTATCACTTAGGATAGACGATATTACGGTCCGTGTCAACCGTCCTATTCTGTTCTCTCACAGCTTTGTGCTGAGCGATGTGCCATTATTCACTATGCACGTCTAACACTTGTGACCTGCTGGTGTCTCATTACGCAGTTTTTTTTCCTTTCCCCTCAGAAGTAGTCTGTCTGGTGAGAAAGAAACAGTGCTGCAGTTTTGTAGCTGTGACACACTGTAATTGCCATATTTGGCAGTCGCCGACATTTGCTGGCGGCTTTTAATAAAGCAAGATCCACATAAAATGGCCATAAAAGGAACCAGGACCAGACAGCACCTGGTTTACATCGAAAGGCTGCAAAATAACTGATAACAGCTCATGCAGAAATGGTGAGCTGTGCCACCGTGAATCCGAGCCTCTCAGCAGCTTAAACGTCTGAGAAGGACGCGCAGGTCACGTGTCACACTATTCGGGACAAGATTAAGCGTGTACACTAATGATTGTCCTTTTTGGGATTTGTCCTCTACATTAGCAAGATTTATTTTAAAGACTCCAATTAGGTCTGTATGTAGCTGCTTCCTGTATTCCCTCACATGGCCCCTAGCTCCATGAAGGCTTCCTCAGTTGGCCTTACGGCTAAGCACCGTGAATACATTAGAAGGAAAAAAAGGGTCATTTATATAGTGCTTTTCTCTAAAGCAAAGGTTTCTTTTACATTGTATGAAAAATAAACACACACAGACCCAAAACAGCGGGTAAACAAAAGCTGATCAAATTTCATAAATTACATTTTCCCTCACTTTTTTTTAAAGCAGCAGATGAATCCTGTCAAAGATCACATTACTTGAAGTTGTATATCGGAATTAGACTTTACCATGCTATTTATATCAGTTCGAACACGTAGAAAGATTGTGGCTTCTAGTTTTTAACAACCTCCAATTCTTATTCATTGTAGATCTCCAAAGATGGAGTCAGGTGCCATAGAAACTTTATGCCACTTTGTGTAAGATGCTTAATTGTTTAGAACTAATTCATTACAGCCATGAAATCTGATTCTGACAGTTTGTGGGCCTTTTTACACCTGGTCACTTCATGTGTTTTCTCTGAAAAACTTGTTACGACGATTATACTGCAAAAAACAGCATTTACTGTTTGTTGCATATCCGCTGGTGGCAGCAGAGCATTTAAAGACCCAACGAGACACGTGGGTGAAAGTCACTTGCGAGTGACATACTTCCGTTTGGGAGGAGTATAGCGTTGACGTATGTGGCTTGAACAAATACATTCATTTACACCTGTCCAGTTTCATCTGAAATGCGTCCCAGACCACCTCCTGAACTGGTTTGAACGATCAGATTTATATCCGTCTCAAAAACGTTTCAGAGGGCATTTAGACCTGGTCTTTTTACCATCGGATAGCTATCGGATAACAAAAAACGCATGAAGTGACCAAAAAAGTGTAAAAAGGTGTAAAAAGCCCCTGTCTCTCTTCCTCACACACACGCACACGAATAAATGTTTGGCTGCCAAAAAACACTAACGTGCTTAATTTGTGAGCTAGACTGGGAAAAAATGCCATTTTTCATCTGCTTCCTCTCACAGCCAAGCACATTACCGCAAGGAACTGTCAACATGAACCTGTGCACAGATGTGATAGATGCCGAACCTAAGACCGGACAGAAGAACGCGCTGTGTATAATCACACCTGAACAGGAGTACTACATTCGGGGGGACAACAAAGAAATTATCAATGGGTATGTCGGGCACACGTGAGATTTCTTTTTACTAATCGTTCTAAAGTGCAGTAGCTTAGAACTCGCAGCTTCTCTGATGTGAACTCGTGTTTTTATCAGGTGGAGCGAGCAGCTAGTTGTTTATCCAAGGACCAACAAACAAAATCAAAAGAAGAAGCGTAAGGTGGAGCCAACAACATCTCAGGTGAGTTGTACGACGGCTAAACATGACACTTGGATGTCTGGTATTCATGATTAAGAGTGCTAAGGAGGATTGTCTTTCTCTCAGGAGCCTGGTCCAGCCAAGGTAGCTGTAACTGGCTCGGGTATCCCTGAGGCGGAGAAGGTACCAGACTCCAGCTCCATCATATGGCAGGAGGAGCTGCAGAGCAGAGAAGCCGAGGTGTCTCAGGCATGGTCCTCAACAGACATGACACCCCAGGGCTCACTGCTGACCCCTGCAGGTACGGAGGACTTCCGGTACACTAATTGTAATTGAGTGGTTATAAATAATATATACTTGTCACTCACAAGCACTCTAGCCTCCGCTTTTCTGATATTTATTAATATTAATAATAACCATTAAATGTACAAGTGCCAGTGTTTTAGTTAACAAGCCAGTACACTTGTGTATATTTTACAATAAGAAGTTGGCTGAAGCAGTTTTGGTTCCTATTATTACCAGGGACAGTCTGGTACCCATAATGTGTAAAATTCTGCTATGTGGCATGCGTTAAACAACAATAACAGAATCTGCAGCTACTATTCATGGTGGGAGAGGAATGCAGGAAGGAAGACTCTGTCTATAGCAGGAGACCGGAGCATGAACATCCCTGTTCCTGGATGTTTCTCCACACCGCCTGTTCTGTATACACATGATTGTTCATTCATACAGTGTGTCCATCGTGCAGAACAACTACATGATCCAAAACTTATATACACTCTAGTTTTATACCATGGAAAGCTGTCCCAATGCATTGCTTAAAATAAAAAAAAAATACAATACGAGTGTGTGTACTAGCAAACTGACAGCGATTATGAAATGAAAACCGTTACTGATCTAAAATCCGTCCCCACTCTCTCACTTTCTTTCTCCCCCAAGCAGAGGAAGCATCTGTGAGTCGCAGTTTGGACCTGGGCTCTTTTAATGGAGATGAGGTGGACCGCTGTACATTCTCCTTTCCCCCATGTCTTTCCCAGCCCCCGCAGGACCTGGTTTCACCGACAGCAGGCTTGCTGGGCGGCATTCCACGTTGTCCTTCGCCCGCACACAGTGAACCCTTCCCCTCAGGCAGCAGTCTGCTGTCTAATGGCTCGCACATCAGCGGCTCCATCAGTTCGCTGGACTCGGACGCCAGCACAGACAGCCACGTGCCTCTCCGAGGACGCAGTAGGCCCGAGAAACGTAGAGAGAGACAAGACCGAGAAGCTGTATTCAGCCCAGAGAGAAGGTGAGCCAGGAAAACCTAGAGTTTAGTCTGTAGGAGAAGACGAGGCAGCTGAGTTGCTTCTTTTGGTATGGATATTTGAAAGAGATACGAAAGCTCACGTTTGCAATCCTGCCTTTTTGTCTGTCTATCTTTTTATACAATACAGAATGACACTAACTCTGCCAATAGCTATATTATTAATACTATAATATTCCAATATAACCTAGAACTTTGCTTGTTCAGTAAATATACAAAGTTCATATAGTATGAGAGTATATAATCTTGGCATTGACGGTGAATACTCCCAACACAAGACAAGACAAGACACAGACTACTGACAGTAAACACACCTACAGAGTTCTCCTATACGGCTGCTTACGATAAACACAAACAGTCCTTATTATTAAGGCATGATGTCTCTTAGCATTAAGGCTAGTTGTGTAGCTTTTGAGATGGGGATTAGAATTGTTTTCCCAATTTTCCAAATGAGTTTCCCAATCTCATTTCTCAGTTTTTCTCTTTATTTACGTTGGATATAAACACATTTGTGAATAAACAGCTCTGCTGTTCTTGAGCAGAGATCATGTTACTGGGATTCTCCTCTCCCACAGCTCAGAGGTCAAAAGCCCCAAAGCCAAGCATTTTAAACAAAGATGCTGCCGTGCCAGCGTGTAGTTGAGAACGCCTCCCATTTTCCTTCTCATGAAAACTATTCAGAGTGGCAAGAGAGCTCGAACGCTCTGAACCTGTTCAGTGGAGAGAGATGGCTTCCATTTGGGTTTAGGCTAATTTGGGTTTATGGGAACTGTGCCACTTTATACCCAGCAGCCAATGAGGATGAAAACAGTCATGTGACACACATACCTCACTGACTGGCTCTTTTGCTTCCTTTTAAGGAGGACCTTCAGTGCTATAAACACCCCAAAAAAGGGCAAAATTCAAAATGAGCAATTTAATATTTCCACCCACTGTTATGAACTCCAAATTCCTCAAGGCAAAATGCATGCTCTCTCTCTCTCTCTCTCTCTCTCTCTCTCGCACGCATCATCATCATTATTATTTCAAAGCCATCACCAAGAACTTTCATTTTTGGTGCTGTGTATAAAAAGCTTTTGAAGTGAAGAAATAATTACAATGTTCAGATTTATTTGTAGCTCACTTCTAATAATATTCTTTAAGTTTAATGGTAGGTTTATCCACTGGTCACTTGCAAATTTAAATGTATAACTTGTATAACACTGTAAATGAGTCAGGTTACTTTAGCAAAAAAAAAAAAAGCACACACAAAACTGGCACGATCAACATTCTGCTCATTCTGTGTGGTCAGTGGCCGCTCGAACGTGATCGAGAAGCTCGAAGCGCTGGAGCTGGAGAACGCGGAGAGGATGGAGGTCGAAGAGACGGTACGCGGCGAGGCCAGACAGGGCCGCAGCGAAATGAGACGTTTCAACAGACAGGTACAAGACAGAAGCTGGGTTTGTTCTGCTGTCAGTATCCTGTTCATCTGAATTCTGACTCAGTTTTCCACCATATATTTGTTTAACAGTTTTGACAAGCAACGTTTCACAGTCACGTTATTAAGTATTCCTCAATGACAGGCCAGATGTCAAAAAACAAGACATTTGTGCTGTTTCAGGATACTTTCCACTTCATATCGTTTAAAGTGGCCACCTTTTGCTTTTACTTTATGGTTCATTTCACGTTTGGTGTTTACTCAGGAAAGATGGCGATTTTGATAAAGAAACCGGCTGGTGTGATCTGAGCTGTGAGGGTTTTCACTTTTCCATGGAAATGAGGACTGTTAGAACTGTTTGTTCCCAGTTGTCAGTCAGCTTTATGAGTTTAAAGTATTCATCGGTACAGTACCGTCCACCAGCTTTGAGTTATTCAGAGTATCAGCAATGCTGGTTCAAGTGATTCAGTATCGATAAGAGTCAGACGTCTTAGAACTATAGGTTTTCTGTCTTACAGAAGCTTGATTCCGGACAGGGTCTGGACTTCCACCACACCACTATTCCTCCACTGAGAAGAGCCAAGTCACTGGACCGCAGGACAACAGAGTCAGTCATGACTGTAAGTACTCATTTTTTCCTTCTTCTGGTAGGCATGGATTGTTGACAGAAGATCATCGATATGAAAGGACATTGTCACCAAGGGTGTGAAGTCAGTGGATTGGGAAAGAATGCTATCACAAAGATTTTGTTGTTCTCCAAAGTTTGAAGGTCAGCAAGAATTCTGAGTTGAAGCCTGTTTTCTACAAAACAGCAAGCAGCTGCTTTGGAATGTTTTACTTGCAGGAACAGAGTGTGTCAGTGCAGGGTGACTGACAGAGTTTGAGATATTTCAGTAGTGTTGTTCTATCTGATAAGTGTCCTTTGTCTGGGTGTTGACATGCGTCGTCATACCTCTTGAAGCAGTTCTGTAAGCTTTCACTTTCATCAGTACTGATCTGGACTCATCCTGATTGCCAACTTGTTTCTTTGTGGCATTTTTTTTTCTTTTATTGTGAGAACACAGATATCCCAATCCTCCAGTGTGTGCTGCTGGGTGTAGCATCCTCCCTTCTCATACCCAGGTCATCTCTATATCCTCCCCGCATTCAACCACACATTCCAATCCCTTCTGTTTGGCTGCGTGGCTTTTTTTTTCTTTTCCTGACACGTTGTATGACTGTTTTAATCTTGAGTGAATGCGGGTGTGTGCATTTGTTTATTTGTATACAAGCGGTACTTTAGTGTTTGTCTATATATCTGTAATCTA
Source organism: Tachysurus fulvidraco (assembly GCF_022655615.1). Lineage (NCBI taxonomy): Eukaryota > Metazoa > Chordata > Actinopteri > Siluriformes > Bagridae > Tachysurus > Tachysurus fulvidraco. The sequence continues at coordinate 13,568,133 of NC_062525.1, read as the reverse complement.
TTCCATTCTTTGCTCCCTACATTTCTGGCCACGGTGCACAAATGCCTGGTTTGAGTTTTACAGCCACTGTGTGAATCACTTACAAGTGTTTTTTTTTTTTCTCTTCTTTTTTTTCCCTACTCAACAAATGCAGATGCAGAACTAGATTTATTTTGTTTGGGTTTTTTTTGCATCATGATGGAAATCTTTTGAAGTTATTGGCAAACGAGTGTTAAACACCTGCTTAGGCAAGAATCGTGGACCAGAGCCTCGTTTGGTTCTCACTTTAGGAACATCCGAATGCCTGTTGAAGTTTGTTTTGTTCGAGGTTTCTTTTAGAGCTTAAGCTTGCAGGCTTGCAGAATGGAAATGTGCAGAACGGCCACCCGGTGCTTATTAAACTTATTGTGCATGTAGTATTGTGTGTGGTGTCACTAAGAGATGTAACCCGCACTGGATGGATTGCTCATGTCAGAACTTTGATAACTGTGATCTTTTTATTTTCTGCTTTACAGCCAGACTTGCTGAATTTCAAGAAAGGCTGGATGGTGAAGCTTGACGAACAAGGGCAGGTAGGTGACCTGTATTATATACAGCCGAGCCCAAGAGCTCTTTTTATCTTAGTTCCTGAGTGTATTTAGCGGTTTATGCGGTTTATTGTACGTAATTAAACAAGCAGTTAAGGTGTGTTAAGATGTCAAACGAGGGTAAAAACAAACACGTTCTTAATCATGCATTTATTATTTACAACATACTCTCATCATCTACTTTATTAGAAACACCTGTGCACCTGCACATTCATGCAGTTATCTAATCAGCCAGTCATGTGGCAGCAGAACAATGCATAAAAACCCTGCAAATATGGGTCAAGAGCTTCGGTTACCTTTCACATCAAACATCCGTGTAAAGAAAAATCGTGATCTCTTTGGACTTGTGGCGGGGTTCGTTGGTGCCAGATGGGTTGGGTTGAGTGTTTCAGAAACTGCTGATCTCCTGGGATTTTCACACATCGTGTCTTTTTTCCAAGTTTACACAAAACGGGGTGAAAAACAAAACCTGTCTGGGAAGCGACTAGGTGGTAGGTGGAAACACCTTGTGAGATCAGAAGCAAATGACAAGATGCAAATCTTTCAAGCTGTGTTGAATTATATAGTAAGTCAAATAATCAGTCTTTACAAATGTGGTGAGCAGGAAAGCATTTCAGCGTGCAAAGGCCTCCAGTGCAGCAGCAGAAACCACTGGGTGGTGGATTGTGCTCCTGTCAGCCCAGAACAGGAGACTGAGACTCTCCTAAACATAGACTTAATGAAATAGGATGGTTCTAATCACCTGCTCTTTGTCCATTCTTCATTAATCCACTTTGGGGAGTCTGCACCATTGTGGATCTCAGATTCTTGTTCTTGTCTGACAGTTGTAGATCCTCCTGTTGTAACCCATCCACCTCAAGGTGGTGTTTTGTGCATGCTGAGATACTTATCCGCTCACCACAATTGTAAAGCGTGATGATCTGAGTTAAGCAGCTTAATCCAATCTAGCCATTTTCCTCTGACCTCTTTTATCAACAGGTTTCCTCCCAAACTGTTGCTCACTCAGTGTTTTTTGTTTGATGTGTGACTGAAGCACTTGACCCGTACATGCACGATTTAGTTTTGCATTTGCGCTGATGCCACCTGGTTGACTGGTTAAGCTTAGTGCATGAAAGTGCATGCGTTTTTAATAAAGTTGATCTTCTTCATTTGCGGCATCATGCTTTTTGTCGCTTTTGCTCATCATATTCCCTTTGGTTCCTGACTATGTTAATGAACGTTGTCAGTGTTTGGCCCGTCTTTTTTTTTTTTTTTTTGAATGCATTTACTGCATAACATTATGCTTATGCTTCAGGGCTGCCAAAGCTCAATCTTGTGAGATTGAACGCAAAGTCTTTTTATATCTTTTATTAGATCAGAAACTAAAATGTATGCAGTATTTTTAGCTCCTGCCAAACCAGTAGAACAAGCCCTGGCCTTTAACCATGGGTAAGCACATCCTGAGAAGTTTGGCTAATAGCTTTCCCTGTACTGGGTAAGATTTAAGATTTAGACATGAAGATTTTCATGTGTTTGTTTATTTCTTTTTAAATGACGTCAATTACGTCACTCTCAAAGGGCTGACCAGAGCTCGGAAAGGGCAAAGCAAGCTACACTTTGATAGTCTTGCTTCAATAGGTAAAGGTTTAAAGGTTACCGTCCCTCTGCTCTTTTTATGGCCTTTAAAACTCGGCTAAACGTCTTTCTAAGCATTTATCAACCTAAACAACAAAGTGAGAGATTTTTTTTTTCATTCAGTCATTGTATGGTGATTTAGTTAAGTCCAACACTTTTTTTTTTTTCTTCTTTCTTCAGTGGAAGAAGTATTGGTTTGTACTGACGGACCACAGCCTGAGGTATTATAAGGATTCGATTGCCGAAGAGGTACTTTTTCCTGTCTTACGTCTGCATTTCGACACGATTGAACTAAACTCACTTTTTACTCTTGGATCTGTTTGTTCCTTTTATTCATTTTCTTTTCATCTTTGCTAATAGGCGTCAGATCTAGATGGTGAAATTGACCTCAGCACATGCTATAATGTTACAGAGTACCAAGCTCAGCGCAACTATGGCTTCCAAATTCATGTAAGTAGATCTCATGTGTAATAGACATGTCATACCTATAAAAAAAAAACCAAATAAATGATTTTGCTAGTATATAAGTATTTAGAGACACGAGTTGTAAAGCAAGGGCTGGTACTAAGCACCACATGTTATGCACGGTTATGGACTGTTTAAACATTACTTATATTATACATTATATCTGTGCTTAGGTAGAGCTCCTTTGTTTATTTATTTGTTGTTACGGTTTTATTGTGTGTATATATATACACTGGAGATCAAAATTAGAGAACAATTTATGAACAATTCTGAATGTCATCTTCACTGCTCAACAGTTGAAGGAGTTTTTGTCCTGTCTATACCATGCTACCAGTACACCTTTTCCACAAATTAACTAAGGCATTTCAAGAAAAAACATTATTTTGTAGAAAACACTGATCAAAATTAGAGAACACTTTCAGATACCTCCCAGCTATTGGTGTTAATCTGGCACCTGGTGTTAATTTCCTTGATTATTTGTCAACCCCTATTTAACTGGCAGCCTAACTTCCAGTTTCACTGACTCTGCAAGATGGTGGGCCGTTCTAAAGTGACTGAAAGCCTCCGGCAGCAGGTTGTCCAGATGAAAGCCAAAGGGATGACCCTAGCAGCCATAGCAAGACAAGTTGGTTGTTCCTAATCTGTGATTTCAAGAATATTGAATCTTTTACAACATCACAAACTCCTTCAAGTCTCCCAAGAAGGCTGGTCGTCCACGGAAGTCAAATATAAGAGAGGACAGGATACTGAGGAGGATCTCAATGGGCAATCGTTTCCACACTGCAGCTGGAATTGCTCACCAGTTCAGCGCTGAACAGGGTAAGGATCTCTCTCGTTATACAGTGCCTCGACGTTTAAGAGCATTTGGACTGAAAGCCCACTCTGCAGTGACCAAACCTCTCATTAGCAGAAAGAATCAAAAGGCTAGACTAAGCTTTGCTGAGGAGCATGTTGTGTGGACAGAGGAGAACAGGTCCAAAGTTCACTTCAGTGATGAAAGCCAGTTTAATTTATTTGGGTCCGATGGAAAACATTATGTTCGGCGACAAACTGGAGAAAGACTGAACCCAAAGTGTGAAAAGTGGAGGAGGAAGTGTCATGGTTTGGGGCATGTTTTCTGCAGCAGGAGTTGCCTCTTATACAGCTACATGGCAGAGTGAATGCAAATGTTTATCAGAACCTTCTTCAACAACATATGCTTCCTTCCCTGCGTTCATCACCCAATCAGCCCGCAGTGTTCATGCAGGGCAACGCTCCATGTCACACAGCAAAATGGGTAAAGCAGTTCCTTGAAACTGAAAACATTGATATAATGACATGGCCTGCCCAGAGTCCTGATCTCAACCCAGTGGAGAACCTCTGGAAAATCCTTGGCTGTCACTGAACAGTGGAGGAGACTGGAAGAAGAGTGGACCAAAATCACACCAGAGCAGTGTGAGAGACTAGTGCTGTCCTGTGGTCGCAGATGTGCTGAAGTCATTCAGAGCAGAGGCCTATACACTTCCTACTAATTACTGACTTTTGAAACCTTCAGAAATTTTTGTTGTAATCTTTTTCCATGCTACAGTCATTTTTTGATCAGTGTGTTTTCTGCAAAATAATGGTTTTTGTTGAAATGCCTTAGTTATTTTGTGGAAAAGGTGTTCTGGTAGCATGGTATAGACAGGACAAAAACTCCTTCAACTGTTGAGCAGTGAAGATGACATTATTTTAGAATTGTTCAATTGTTTATAAATTGTTCTCTAATTTTGATCTCCAGTGTGTATACACACACAGTCAAGCCCGAAATTATTCATACTCCTGGTAAATTCTGCACAACATGGACATGTGACATCTAAACACTCAGGACGATGAGGGGAACTTGCCACATGCAAGCACCATTCACATTTTCTTCAGGAAATGTACATTCTAGTTTATTATTATTATTATTATTTTATTTATTTATTTATTTATTTTTTTTTACACAAATCTGTTGCTATATACGTAATAAATGAAACATTTCAATTTAAAACAAATTCACATGTCGCTAACACGAGCTCCTTAAAAATAGTTTTGTTTTTGCAGTTTTTTTTTTATCAAAGAAGAACTTGAACTTAGCAAAATTGTACAATGACATGTAAATATCATATTACATGAGTTTTTTTGAGAAAGGTTTGGGTCACAGAGTTCTCACAAATACCTTTGGTGTAATGGGCCTGAGGTACCGTGTAAACCCCTGATCTTATTGTATGTTTCAGACCCAGGAGGGACTGCACACCCTCTCAGCCATGACAGCAGGAATACGCCGCAATTGGATCCAAGCTGTCATGAAAAATGTTCGACCTTCCACAGCACCTGATGTTGCAAGGTCAGTATCTGTTACATTTGCTGATGTAAATGTGGTCTTTTTCCCAAAGCCTTTGTCTTTTTCTTTGCCCTCTGGTGACTACTGCTATCTTTACAGAGAAGCATAGAGATTTGTTTTTAGGGTAGCCATGATGGTCATAGATAACGCCACTGCTAATCCGGTAGCCAGGATGAGGCTGTAAGATTAGCTTTAGAAACAAAAGTGGTTTAGGCTTGTAATGATTTTTTTTCTATTTCTATATGTGTTTGTCTAGGATTTCTTTTGTACAATTTCTCTTCAATTGTAAAGAATCTAAACATAACTTTGTGTACACAATTGGTCAGTCTGACAGATGAACATGGATCCTTTGGCCCCTTGGAGAATCTTACGCGGCCAGATATTACTCAAGACTCTCCGTCCTCCGAAGCCTCATCTGCGGAACGTGAGCCCAGAAAGAGCCGCGCACGTGAGCGGCGGCGTGAAGGACGATCCAAAACGTTCGACTGGGCCGAGTTCAGGCCCATCGCGCAGGCCCTGGCTCAGCAGAGAGCCCATGAAGCTGATGTGCTTCAGGCTCAGCTTAGCGACAGTGAACGCAACAAGAGGAGGGAGGAGAGACGGAGGAGGTATGAGTGTGTGACTGGCAGCTTGATCTTTGAGCCATGTCCGCCTGACACCAGCAGAGCGGACCCGGAGAGCACCCACACGGTTGTGGGTAGCGTCTGTCCGCCCTCGCCGGAGCGTCAGCAGAAAGTGGAAGATGAAATCGAGCGGCGCTGGCAGCAGGTGGAGAAAACTCCAATCCGAGAGGAGAGGAGAGTAGCACTGTCCTCGCCACTGAGGACCAGAGAGACGACTGACCTCGAAAAACTACTAGAGAGCTACAAAAAGGGGGTATGTCTGTGTGGTACATCACGCTTTAACTTGTCTTTGGGTTAAAGCACGAGTCTGTCATACATGCTTTTTTGTGTTGTTTCCTGCGTTTTATTTATTTATTCATTTTTAGCTACTCTGAACTGTTGTGCCTGTGCAAATCAGTCAGTTGTGATTCGAGTAGAAATCATTGTATAGTGCACAATATAATATTTAAATCTGTTGAAGGTAAGATGCATTTTTTTTCTCTCAACATTCTTTCATTAAAACTGAGATGTGTTCAAAAATATAATTGAAGCATGTTGATGATTTGTGCATTTTTCAAAACAACAATTTTCATAAAACAATTAAAGTCTGGACCAATGATTGGAAGTTTGTGATTTCAGTCCCAGTGCCGTAGTCCATAAATATCGGTCATGGTTAGCGCCTTAACCTTCGGCTCTGTCGTAGTCACTTTAGATAAAAGCACCAGCCAAATGATTCGGAAAAAACTAAATCGCAGAAAGCAGCACATTTTTTTCTAAGCTATTATAAACAATTCCTGTGGTATGACTATTGCCTTTGTCTGATGATAATAGTTAGGTAATGAAAGATGATGCTGAGTTTTACTTTGTGCCTTTGCAGGTAGAAGATCTGAAAGCACAGTTAGACACATGCCACCAGCATCTGGCGGATTCTAACCAGCACAAGCTGGAGCTCGAGAACCAGCTCAAAGCTGCTCTGGACCGAGAGAATCAGATCCGCTCTGGCTACATCTCACCGGTAAAGTCAAATTCTTTCCAAATTTGTGCTTTTTACAGTAGTCTTAAAGATTGATGCAGGCAAAGACCGCCTTCATTTCCATTAAACAGACTTTGCATGTCTTGGTTTGAGAACCAAAAAAAAACCAAACCTTTTTTTTCCTCCTTTTTTTTAATATATATATATATATATATATAAACTCAAAGCTACAAAAAAGTGCCTTGCATGTTAAGAGCCTTTTGCATGTAAACAAACCAATTTCTCCCCGATCCCTTTTTAGCTTCTACCTGTGTCTTCTCCTGTCGTTTTAGACATAACGGCAGCTTCAGCTTTCATTTTTACGTACAGTTTTATGCTGCATGTGAGATTGTCCATTATCTCTTCTCAAAAAGCTACATGTGTATCGTGACCTTCATGTATTATTATAATGTGTTTGCTCTTAAAGGTCTGCAGATATTCCATTACTTATAGTTCATTTTGCTTATTACCGTTAATTATTACTGATTAGTACTTATGTCAAATTTTAGACCAATAAGTATCTTCTATATATAAATTGTGTGCTATATTATTTATATACATTATTAGGAGCACTTGTACACCTGCTCATTCATGCCATTATCCAGGCAGACAGTCATGTGGCAGCACAAAATAACACAATTGGTGGTCACGAACTTAAGATAATGTTTACATCAGAACGGAGCAGAAATGTGAGCTCAAAGACTTGGACTGTGGCGTGGATGTTGGTGCCAGATGATTATAGAAATCATCTGATTTTCATGCACAGTGATTTCTATAGTTTCCACAGAATGGTTCAGGTAAAACCAAACAAATAAACATGGGAACAGCTTTTTGAGAGTAGGACAGGGGCAAACAGTTCGAATAGACTAGTCAGAGATGGGGAACTCGAGTCATATGACTTGACTCGAGTCAGACTTAAGTCCAAATTTGAGACTTGCTTGACAATTATTAAAAAAGGACTTGACTTTGACTTGACATTCATGACTTGAGACTTGACTCGGACTTGAGTTAAATGATTGAAAGATGGGGGACTCGACTTGACATTCATGATTTGAGACTTACTTGTGACTTGCACGTGTGTGACTTACTCCCACCTCTGAGACTAGTTAACATTTATAAAGACCAGGCGACACCTTTTCCTGTCTTCAACTGTCCAGATTCTGTAAACCGCTTTCAAGTTTCTGTTCTTGGCTGACAAGAGCAGAACCCGATATCTTGTTCTTGTCCACCCTCCTGAAGGTCAAACGTATCATGTTTTGAGATGCTTTTCTCCATACCATGGTTGTAAAGAGTTATTTAAGTTAAACTTTCCTGTCAGCTCGATCCAGTCTAGCCATCGTCATCTGACTGCACTCATTTAGCTTGTAGCTAGCAGATCAGATGCTCTCTGGATGTTTTTCTGAAATACTCAAACCATCCCGTCTGGCACCAACAAACCAATCCGAGTCCATGTGAGCGCTTTCTGAACGATTTTAATGATATTAAAAACCAAAATATATGAAGCTCTCGACCTGAACCTGTAGGATTTGATGCGTTTTGTTTGTGCTGCAGGATTGGCTGATTGGTGTTATTCAAGTAGCCATTGGGTGCACTGAGTGTAAATAATAGCATGGGGGAAACTCGCATGACCTTCATGTTCATGGTTAAATATTCATTCATCAATTTAAAACATGCTTCCAAATGGATTAGGTTAAAGAAATCTGCATTGTATGTCTGTGGGTGTTTGTGTTTGTCAGTTTTTGAAGCTTGATGGCTGCTTTTCTTGTAAATGGAAGAGAAAATAAATATTGTGTTTTGGTAAGACGTGTAGACTGTAACCATACCAAAGTAATTTGGCTTTAGTTACATCATCTCATTAAATCTGTAGGGAGACAAAATCAGACAGAATATTTTTTGGTGCTTTTGATTTTTATTCGACTGTAGCTGCTGGTTGGATAGCTATGTGGTGGGCTGCTTCATATTTAATCTTGCCAAATTCAATCTTTTTTGACCAAAATGTATGATCAGGCACAACTTGTTCTGTCTATCGTGGTCTATAAAATTAAATCCTTCAGGTTATTTGTTCAAATAGTCGTCAGGGCATTTTTTTTTCAAGAGTTCAGAACAACATACTTGTAGTAATGGTATGCAGCCTGTTTCAAATTAAAACACTAGCACTAATATTGCAGTACTTACTCCATGGATTAGCTCTAACCATTTAATGTGCATGCCCTATCGTGATTTACTAACCATAGCCATTAAACCTCTTTTTCCAGCGCACTAATTTGCATCATTAAATGAATGAAACTAGACATATCCATTCTTACTTTAACCTTAATAACTGGGCAAGGATAATGTAATTTAATGTAAATATACTTCGACTCTTCAGAGACATTATTGATGTGATCAAGAAATTAAATTATCCGTAATCACCTCTGCTAAAAAATTTTTAACCAACTGTCTGGTCCCCTTTTCCAAGCTGGAGTCACCTTTGAGTCTTGAGACAAAGACCCAGATGAAGAAGCCAGAACTGGTTAGTTCTCAAGCTCAGAGCTTAACAAAGAAGTACCAGGAAACCAAAGAGCTTCTCCAGCTGCAAGAACTGAAAAAGCGCAACATGCAGGCACAGCTTGGCCTTTCACTTTCACACTTGTGCACCAAGGAACCATACCTTTCTGACACCAAAACACCATCCACCTCTGAGATCCTTTCTTCTAGTCTTGTTACGAAATCTGTCACCTTTGTTCTTCTGGATAACGAGTGCAAGATAAGAGAGCTTGAGGATTTGATAGATTGTAGTAAACCGTTGTCGGTTAAGGAGTTGATCAAACTGCTGCACTGTCACACTGATCCAGTGCTGCACAGTTTCCCTCCAGACGCAAATGAACATGATCAATCGAGCGACCTAATGAAGTGTCAAAAACTTTTGGAAAGTCTTAAAACTCAGCAGGAAATGAAGAACGAGACCATGAGGATGAGTCTGGCCAAAGCCGGGGACAGCATTCGAGATTATGAGGCTCGAATTATCACAATGGAAGACATGTTAGGAAGGGTCCAGAAAGCTCCCTGTATATCTCCTTGTCAACAGGACGACTCAGCGCAGATGATGAACCGTGGTCTGTGTCAGAGGGTTGAGCTGCTAACAAGTGAAAATGAAGCACTGAACCAGCAATATCAGGAAATCGTCAACCAGCTGAGAGAGGCAGACCGAGAAATAGACAGACTAAAAGCAGAGCTTCACAGACTTCAAAGTGGCCAACAGTATCAGCAAAGCAGAGAGAATCAGGATGTGATTGAGCCAGGAGACAAAGAAGCTGTTAAGAATTTGTACGAGCAGGAACTCCTTGACAAATCTCAGAAGCTTGAGGAGGCACTAATCAAGTTGGAGGTACTTGGGAATAGTTTGAAAGACACAGAAAAGAAGCTGCAGCTCAAAGAGGCTACTCTAAAAGGTCTCGGGTTTCAGGTGCCCGAAAATGAAAATGATGACGAGTCAACAGAGTCTGAGAAAGACCACCTTAGGCATCATCTAGAAATAATCGAGTCGAAGCTTTCTGAAAAGGAGAAGTTGCTTCAATCTGTGGAACAAATGTGCAAAGAGCTTCAAGCACAGAAAATGGAACTCCAGACAGAAAAGCAAGAAGCTGAACAGGCTTTTAACCAAGCACTTTCAGAGGCTAAAGAGGACATTAGAATGTTGAAAGAGAGAGCTGTGGAGGAGGGGATGTCTGATAACGAAGGCAGAGTCGACAGTAAGTGCCGAGAGTTGATGAAGAGCGATAGTGTGATGGAGGAAGTGTTGGAAGGTTTCAAGAGGAGGTCTGATGCTCTTAATCAAGTGTTAGCTTTGTTGATGAAGTCCAGTGAGGACGAGTTTGATGGATCGAGCATTGACTTTGAAGAAGGTAAAGTGGGAAGGAATTTGACAGGAAGGATGATAGCGTTGTTTGAGTGTGAGATTTTGGGTAGAGTTTTAAGTGGCATTGAGAAAAGTCAAGTGGGTAAAGGAGATGGTGAAAAAGCATTTGTCGTTAAAAATATAGCAGAACGAATGCTAACAGAAAATAAAATCTTGTTTTCTGTGACCAAAACCATTGAGAGCATGGTAAACACCGAAGGTGCAGAGATGCAGACTGATAAAGATGCAGTAGGAGATAAGAAGGTTAATGACGTCATTATGAAACAGCTTGTTGAAAACTTACAAAGTAAAGTAGCCCTGTTAAATAAGATCGCTTCAGCTGTTAGTGAACCTGCAAATGAACAGTTCAAGTCTTTGGTTTTAACGCTGTCTAGTTGTGGCCGTCAGGCACAGTGGTCTCTGTGTGTTCGAGATGCCTTATTGGATGTAACTCGCACATATCTCCTAATACGGCACAGATTCCAAACCGAGTATGAAAGGCACTCGGAAGTCGAAGGTCCAACAGCTGATTGTGCTTCTTGTTCTCAGTTAAGAGAGCAAAACCTAGAGCTTCAATTAAAGCTTGAACAACTGTCGAGCACCCAAAACCCTGTCGCCGATGACTCCAAGCCAGTGACATACATCCACATAGAGGGTGAACCGATCGATTCGTTGGACAAGGCCATTCAGTTACAAGACATGGTGGCAAAACACAAAAAGGAGCTTCGAGAAGTGAGGGAGGCCTATGAGCGAGAAGCGGTCAATCTGAAAGAGGAAGTGTCCAAGAGCGAGGAAACACTGCGACTGAGATCTGAAGAGAACGTTAAAGAGATTGACTCCTTGACTGTATGCATGGAGAATCTACAGAAGAAGAATGAGGTGGAGCGCAACATGTTGGTGGAGCATTTTAACCAGGAATTGGCCGAGCTTAATGATGTGATAGGGTCTCTTGGAGCAGACGTTCCAGATGATGGCCAGCTAAACGCTGCTTCCCTCAAACGGCGCATTCAGAAGCTAGTGGTGCAGGTGACCGAAGAGACCAGGCAGCGAGATCGAGAGGAGGATACAAGGTTACTGCGTCTGAAATACGAGAAAGACCTGGAAAACCTAAAGGTCGTGATGTTCCTTGTAAATTTTTTTTTCCCATCCGTGATGGCTTGTGTACCCTTGTGACAACTTCCGACTTGCCCTTTTTTCCTCCTCCTCATCCTCTCCAATTACTAATCCTACCATCCTTTTCTACTTCACCCTTATAATTCATCTCCAGCCTTGCATGGTCGTTAACCGTAGGCATGCCTGTAGCTTTTGATGTTGGCTGTGTGTAGAGGAACCCATTTTGATAGCACATAGAACGTTTGACTTAATAAAATGGAGAGAGTTCCTCAAAAAGGTAGGGGGGCGGATATTTGTCAATCAAAAAAGAGCGCTTAAAAAAGGAATCGGAAAAAAACGGAAAAAACCTTGTTTGTAGTTTAAAAAAAAAGGATAAACCCTGCAGTGGAGGAGTTAAATATAACCTGTTGCCTTGATTAGATTCAAGATTAGAAGAGGAATGCTGTGCAACTCGCATTTTGTCTACGTCAGTCGGCACGAAAGTCACATGACATTTTATTTTCGTATGCTGGATTTAACGTTTCCATGTTTCTGTAGTTCTTTCTAAACTATACAACAGGCCTGTCTTTTTACTGACTCAAGCATTATTAGTAATACCTCACAATATTTGTCAGTTCAGGTTGATTTCAGTATTTATCACTATGCTAACGTGATGTCCGTCGGGTGACTTTTTCAAACCCAGTTTTGAATGTAAGAATTGAGCAGTTAGTAGGTGGGTATTTGTCAAGTGTTATCTTGTTATGCAGTGTCAGATATAGAATATGATTTCAGTTTGAATTTAAATGAAAGATATTAAAACCTTCTGTTTGTATATCACTCGTAAACCCTATGTCGGATGATATTCCCAACAGAAGAGGAAATTGGATTTTCCACCGAAGGGAACGAGTGAATAAACAAGTGCAGGTGTGTCTGTGATGTGGGGACAGGAAGTTCCTCTGTTCACAGTGGGAGCTGGCTGCTTTTAAAGCAGAGGTTCATGAGACAGGGCTCTATCCCTGGGACTTAGCCATATGAAAACAAACGCCCTGTATGCTCTTCCGATCAGGCCTGCAGAGAGCTGGACCGCTTCGATGACTGATTTCCAAGATTAGTGCCATTCAGTAGGCGTCGGAAGTAAGTTTGGCCTGACGCTTTTTGAAAGGGTTTCAAACCTTCTCGTGTGGAAACTTGCAATGTAATTGTAATAAAGTTTGCTCTGAAGGCGTGCTTATGAAAACATCGTCCTATAGATATCTTTTCATTGTTTGCAGATGGTTCATTGTTCATTCGTTCTCCAGATGGGCCGCAGCGCTGCTGATCTAGCGGTGTGGTTTACTGTTTACATTTTTTAATCTCTTGCTCTGCTTTCCATTAAACATGAAATAAAAAGGAAAAGCCCATTAAAAATGCTTTTCGGATTCTAACGACCGTTAGACAAAGAAAAATGTGAGTCATGTTTGAAAGTACCATTGGCAGTAGGATGTCATTTAGACCGAAGGCAGGCTGGAATAATTATTCTAATTTGGTGAGAACTATGTAACCTATACCAAGTATCGGTCTGGCTTCTATGTGCTGTCTGTGTTCAGTGTAGAGTATTAATTTCTAGCTTTTAGTGGAAACCTCTCTCTGCTCTGTGTGTGTGTGTGTGTGTGTGTGTGTGTGTGTGTGTGTGTGTGTGTGTGTGTGTGTGTGCTTGGTGTCCTTGTGAAAGGCAGCATTTAATTAGTAAAGCTGTTGAAATGGTACACTAAATGGCGCCCCCTATCAACTATTCCACATTCTTTGCCTGCTGTACAGGCTACATGTGAGCGAGGCTTTGCTGCCATGGAGGAGTCACATCAGAAGGTAATAGACGAGCTGCAGAGGAAACACCAGCGGGAACTGGAGAACCTGCAGGAGGAGAAGGAGAGACTGTTGGCCGAGGAGACGGCAGCCACCATTGCGGGTGAGTCATGATAACTTGTCCTAACTCCCAAAAGTGAAGTTTATATAATTATCAGAGCATTGTGGCTTTGTGTAGACGTATCTGTTTATTTTTTTTTAAGCTATCGAAGCTATGAAGAATGCACATCGGACTGAGCTGGAGAAAGAATTGGACAAAGCAAGGAAATCTAATAGTAACACTGAAAATGCAGACATTGAGGAAATTCGCCTACAACACGAGTAAGTGGTTTACTGAAGTCGTTTAGTCTTCTGTGCAGCTTCTCATTCTCAATCTGATCCTGTTCTCTGCATCACCATTGAAATGAGGATTATCTCCTCTGATGAGATGGTATTAGCAGTTATGTACTACTTCCTTTCCTGTACAAAAGAAATTGAACGAAGCGTTTAAGATGATTGCCCAAAGCCTGATTGTGTGACTCAACCTGGCTGCCAAATGTATAATAGAGCGGTGAGGTTAAGTGGGTGGTGAACCTGGTCACACCAGACTTTTTATTCGACAACTAAGCCACGATCTGCTCACAAACCTTTTATTGGCACCGTCTGTGTTTATACATATAAAAGAGTGACTTAGTAATGATTGACATGAGTCCTTTGTGTGCGTCAGGGAGGAGCTGCTGTCATTTCATAGGGAAATCGAAGTGCTGTCTGAGCAGTACTCGCAGAAATGTCTGGAAAACGCTCACCTTGCACAGGCACTGGAGGCTGAGAGGCAGGCCCTGCGTCAGTGCCAGAGAGAGAACCAGGAGCTTAATGCGCACAACCAGGTAAGCAGGAACGCACAACATGTTGCAAATACAAGTGGTGGTCATAGAAACCACCACCACTTGGCGATCTCTCTCTCTCTCTCTCTCTCTCTCTCTTTGGGTTTGTACATTGAACCTTTTGCGTGTTTTGCGTTCTTAATAGGAGCTGAATAACCGTCTGGCTGCTGAGATAACAAAAATGAGATCAATGACCAGTGAAGAAGGCGAATCTGGACCAGTCATTCAGGGGAAAGAGCTATACGAACTAGAGGTGTGTTCATTCCTCCATCTTCTCCACACTAACACTGTCTTCTGTATACCTTTTTTTTTTCCTGCACATTGAAAAACACGCTGTTTTGTTCAGGATGTCAGATGTACCAAGTTTGCTCTCTTAACTCTGCTCCAGGATATTGACACTTGTTATTTTCCCTGCTTAAAGGTGGGGTCGAGCCCACAAACAAAACTAACATGTAGCCAATGAGCAGAAAGGGGCGTGTTTTGTCAATATGGGTGGAGAGAGTGTTCAGTGCACATGTGTGACATTAGCAGAAAGCGGTTTTAACATTGACATGGAGGATAAAAACAAAGAAAGAAAGCAAAGAAAGGCTTATGATAAGGCAAGAAGTAGTAGGTGTTAATATAGGATCAGCTTTCCAGCGCTGGAGAGAACTGAAGGAGCAGGAAGTTGGCGCAATAACTCCTGAGCTAAATGCTGTTACTGCACAAATAATACCTCTTTTCTATTGTAGTAATGTAGAAAGGCAGCTACAACCGCGTTTTGCTAGTAACAGCGTTTAGCTCAGGAGTTATTGACTCGGGAAACTCCGATCTGTGAATATGCAGCCAACTTTACTTAAGACGCCGAGGCACTTTTTTCCTTCTCGATAGGTGAGTAACGTTGGTTTTGCTTTGTTACACAGAACTAATATATGCCGTTCTAATATATGCCGTCCTATACATCTAAAAAATTAATTAAAACAGCTCGACGCCGCTTTATCTTGGCACGAAGTTCTGGAATTAACCGTCTGCCCAGCATCAAAACAAGGTTTGCAATGATGCGCCCGAAGGCACGGGTTGAAGACCCAGTCAGTGACGTCACGATATGCTAATTTGTTTAAAGTCATGCCATCGTAATCACCATCACCAAAATTGTAATATTGAAACTTGGAAATATATATATATATAGACCTACCTACCGACCCCTTTTTTTTTTTTTTTTTTTTTTTTTTTAAAAAATTTTACTGCAAACCAAAATATTTTTAAGGATGGCCTAAATCCAACATCAAATTTAACATCCAGAAATACAGCTTAGCAAAACAGCAATTTTTCTGAAGAAAAATGAACATGTCTGCTTTCTCTGGGAGAAGATGAGACCTTTCCTGGCTTATTGTATCTCCAGCTGTGGAGAAAACCCTCTCAGAGGGGGTAGATTTGCTTCATTGTTGTAGCTTTCGAAATGAATCCACACTTTAGACCTTTTTTTTTTTTTAGACATGTTTAACACAGTACCTCAGCACAGCATTGCGAGTGACTGATTTCTGTGGTAAGCTGCGTTAATTTGGTTGCGTGACTGTAAACAGTGTAAACACTTAATATTCATGAGGTAAGACATGGCTATTTAAAGTAACCGCTCCCAGCGCTTTGCCAGTCATTGCATCGGAACCGCGTTTTGAACCGAAACTTAAAAATTCCACGCGGTTCCGGTTCCTGTTAAAAAACAGAAACTTGAAAAAAACCCTATTCAAATGTCCTATTCCAACCCTATTCAAATGTCAAAATTGGCTTTCAAACAACGGAGACCCCACCTTTAATTCATTCTATGCAGATGATAAACCAATTAACAGACTTGTTCCTGTGTCGTAGCCTGCATGTTCGTGCAGGACAAGGGTACTCAAGGACCACTGCCTTAGCAAACTGCAGCAAATTGAGTGATATTACATGTATTAAAACTCTGAAGGTGCATTAACTCACTGTTAAATACCTCCAAGGCTCGTTAAAACAAATTAGCATTACCACCAAGGCAGTAATTGTACAAACAAGCGAACATGAAGCAAATTGTTACTGAATAAGTAAAGCTCTACTATAGATATGTTTACCAGGCAGAGAATCAAATGACTTGCTGCTTGTACAATATATAATCTTGCTTATAGGTCATGCTGAGGGTGAAGGAATCGGAAGTGCAGTATCTAAAGCAGGAGATCAACTCATTAAAAGATGAACTACAAGCTGCCCAAAGAGTATGTATTTATCTAATATCAAGAATTTCGATTGAATTCAATCAAGAATTTCAAATGTATTCAACCGCTATGCTGTACTTCTTCAATTACCGTGCACTAGGATAAAAAGTATGCGACCGAAAAGTACAAGGACATCTACACAGAGCTGAGCATCGTGAAGGCCAAGGCCGAGCGAGATCTGGGGCGGCTTCGGGAGCAGTTACAGTTAGCCCATGAGGCATTGGGAGAGCCCACGCCAGAGGAGGTGCAACGGGGAGGATATGGTAAGTCTGTGTATAACCTGGATAACAGCGTACCCCTATCGCAGCACTCCACGATGATGATTGTATGATGGTATGCTGTTTTCTGCTCTGTTTATTGATTGAATTAGATCCATTTTTTTTCTCTCACCAAGGATCTTGTATACCTTTTCAGATATCATGAAATCAAAGAGCAACCCAGACATCCTGAAGATGGCTGCCGCGGCTGCAAAACGCTCCGAGCGTACCATGAGATCAAAGGTACAGGTGCTGAAATAGAAATGTTGCTAGGGTAGAAATCTGTCTCCTTTCATTTTAGACGTCCCCCACGACAAGCGCAGATACTTCCAAAGTAGTACTGAGCAATACATTTCACATCATGCTGCTCTTGTTAGCATGTTACAATACAGGGCCAAAGGTTTGTAGAAGTGTAGACTATGACACCCATATGTGGGTCTTCTCCAGACTCTTGCATACCATCGAACAGGATGTCTCAGGATATCTCTTAACCCTATATAAATAAAAAGTTCTAAGCAGGCTGAGGTGATCTCTAGCTTAGATCAAGACATATTTTGTATTGGGGCAGCTACTATAGTACTGATGCCAAACTTTCAGTAGGAACAGTGACTAAAGTTTGTTCATTCATTCATCTTCAGTATGTATCTTATCCCCGAATGCTGAACGGGATTGTTGGTTCATCGCCACGCACCACGCTTTTGCACTCACATTTATGCACTCATCTTTTTAGCACTATTGGCACTCTTCTTTCAAATTCCTGTATCGATTTATTTTATTATTAAGGTGTTTAAGAGCTCAGTTCCATATACCTTGTAATATTCCGTTCTAGTGATCCAGTTTATTTCTGTGTTGCTTCCTACAGGAGAAAGCCTGGTAAGTAATGGTGAGAAGTGTGCTTTTGAACTTTCCCTTCTCTAACGCACAGTGGTGTGGCTGATCTGTCTGTTTTATTTCCCCTTCCTTTCACCCTGTTTGTGAATTGTAACTTGCTGTGGAAT
Source organism: Tachysurus fulvidraco (assembly GCF_022655615.1). Lineage (NCBI taxonomy): Eukaryota > Metazoa > Chordata > Actinopteri > Siluriformes > Bagridae > Tachysurus > Tachysurus fulvidraco. Next base: position 13,550,382 of record NC_062525.1, on the reverse strand, counting down.
AATTCTAAACTTAAAGACAAACCCGCGCATAAAGCCAAAAAGACAAAGTCAAAAGCCGTGCATGCGACGGACTGACCGAGACATGCTGTGAGACGCTGCTTGATAAAATAATAGCAAACTGTGACCATGTTTTGAGTAGTTTTTGAAACTGAAACTTCTAAGCAAAGGTGATTTTCTTTTTATTTCTCTTATCTTGTAAATCTCCCTACTGTCTGTAGAGTTTATTTGCAGCCATAATACAGCATACAGAGATTATGGTCCAGGATGCTCCCTTTAGTTGGATTAAGTGTACAAGCCTCGCCGGAGCTGATTTCTACAGTCGGGAATTAAAACTTTTCCCTCCTGCCATTTCTAATATCCACCTAGGGGGGGAAAAGATAATGTAAAGACATTTCTTAAAATATAATGTATTTATAACATTTGTTCTATTGTTCATTAAAAATTTAGTCTCCCCATTTAGTCTGGCAGTTGTGTAGTGTTTGGAAATTGGAGATGTTTGCATGTAAACCATTCAAATTAGTAGGACAAACACAATAACGTTGTGTTAAATGTACACTCATTAAGCACTTTGTTAGGAACGCTATACTTACACTGGGTAGGGCCGTGCTTTGCTCTCAAACAGCCTGGTGGCATGTTTGTTTTTTTATGGCATGGATTCCACACACATTTCTTTGAGATTCTGGTCCATGTTGGTGCATCAGAGTTCCTGCATGCTGCAAATCTCCCAGTCCACCAGATCCCAAGGTGTCCCAAAGGAACGTCAGTGCACTCAGTGAAACCAGTTTTAGATGTTCAGCCCAGTTTCAGCAACAATACTGTAATAAGCTGTGGCATTCAAACAATGATTGGTATTACTCAAACTGTGCAAAGAAAACATTCCCCTCGCCATTACATGACCTCCACCAGCCAGGACTGTTGACACACAGCTGGTTGGGGTAATGGTTTAACACTACTTGTGACGGATTCTGGCCCAACCGTTTGTGTGCCTCAGCAGAAAACATGCTTCATCAGACTCTAGACTGTGTTTTTTCAGTATTAGTGAGCTCCTGCCCACTTGAAGCCTTAGCTTTCTGTTCTTTCTGCTCTTCGAGAAGTCCACCCCAACATGGGCTTCTGCTGTTGTAGCCCGTCCACCTCAAGGTTCAACGTTCTGTGTATTCTAACATGCCTACCTGAGTTACATTGAACCAGTCTGGCCATTCTCTGTTGACATCTCTCCAACAATTCCTTTATATTCACAGAACTGGTTGTTTATCTTAATATTGCACCATTCTGAGTAAACTCTAGAGACGTTTGTGTGTGTGAAAATCCCACATCAACAGTTTCTGAAATATTCAAACCAGCCCATCTGGCACCAACAATCTTGCCATGGTCGAAATCAACGAGGTCGTATTTTCTGCCCATTCTGATAGCTGATTTGAACACTACCTGATACTGCTGGCCTGTTTCTGCATGATATTATTCATTCTGCTGCTGCTGCTCCTCAATCGGCTGATTGGTTACTTGCATGAACGGGTAGGTGTGCAGGTGTTTCTAATAAAGTGCTCAGTGAGTATGTGTTAATGATGACGTAAGTAAACAGGAGTTTGCCAGACATGGTGATTTTCGAAAACTGGCTGGTGGTGTCAGTTTAACACCCTAGGGTCAACTAAGCCTGGTGTAATGCATGTTCAGCTGCAAAAATACATTCATTCGAAGATCTGCATTTGCAAACACCTCGTCCTTTAGATCTGGAACAAGGGACAAATACGTAAGGAATACAACATGACTGGGAACGCTGTAACAGAAAAATAAACAAAGCTGAGGAGGTGCAATGCTGATCCATTTCATAATTGATTATTTTTCAATAACAGTGTGTCCCAGAGTGTTTGATTCCTCTTATAACACAGCAATATGTCAACAATTTACCATTTTTAATCTGTTCAAAGTCAAACTGTTGTTCATTTCCAGGTATTTTTATATGTGGAACATTCACAAGACAAGTTAGTTCCTGTTACTGCTCACATTGTAGCATCTATAAACAGTCACCTCCTATAACCTGTCTATAAACACATACACACACCCTTTCTTAAAGTAAGTAATAAACCAAAAATTAAAAAGCCATTTGCCATGATTGAAGAGGAACCAGAAAGCTCAAAGTACACTCAGTGTTAAAAAAAACCCAAAAAAGCTTTGAATTACAGCTTGCACTGTTGAATAATACCATTAGCCAATTCTTTAAATTCGTCTACAGAGAAGTCTACAGTGCTGTGGTATAAGAGATCATAAGTTCACGCCTCACAGAAGCATGTCACTAAATTTCAGCATGTCGGATCAGGTTATTGTTCACTTATCATTGTTTCTCATGGCATTGACCATTCCTTGTCCTGTGTCTCGTCTCGTCTCTTCTCTTCTCAGAGTCTTAAGGAAGGCTTAACAGCTGAGCAAAGACTCCACTTGTTTGACAACAAGGACACAAAGGAGTTCTGAAACTTGACGCCTCAGCCTGGCTTTGCTGCATGTTATAGAGGTCCACCATATTTTATCCCAGTAATTAATCACTTAGAAACACACTGGTCACGGCACACAGCATATTATAAACGTGGTATGAAGTTTGAATTTTATGTCTGTAGTCTGCGTTTTGTGCACTTCAGTTACTGTGACTTTTTTTTTTCTTTTTTAAATCATGTCTTAATGTAAATAGTTGTTTTTAATGAAGCATCTATCATTCATAACACTAAACATGACTGTGTCAGCTACTGTTTTAACTCTAGTATGTGTGAATAGCCAAAGGATGGAGAAATATGTAATGACTCTAATTACACTTCCTTAATAAAGAGTAGAAACAATCATACCTGCAGATGTGCTTATTATGGTAGATTATGGTTATGCACATCACATATGTCCCTCCAGCTTCCTGTCGATTCTGATGAAATCGGATGGCTGGCAAAGTGAAAAGGAAACACTACTTGATCCCTGGAAGTGTTGGTTTGTACATGGAGATTACTGAATGTTGCTGAATGTGGACCAGTTAAAAGCATGGTGTTTGTATCTTGAGGGCTTTTTTTCCTAGTGTAAAATATATAAACAGATTTCTATAGAGGGCTTCTTTATGTAATCATGATGGTCAATCCACTGATTGGGAGGTTTTTTTCTTTTCTTTTCTTTTTTTTTTTTTAAATTTCATTTCCTCTTGCCCTTCAAGTTGATAATGTCTGTAGTGATGTCCAGTCACAGTCTCTTGTATTTATTTAAATGTCATATTTGTTTTTTTTTTGCTCACAATTTCATTCCTCTATACAATGCTATTGTAAATATACCACAAATGTACACCGACTGACAGCAGGTTTATTAGCAATAAATATTTTTGCACCCTGTATTTTTGCCCGTGTCTTAGTCGAGTACACACTACACATGACTAAATCAAGTAGACGTCTGAGCTAGATGTTACAACACCTTTAACATTGTTTAAAAATAAGAAAGCCTGTGATTTGATTGGACGGCAAGCAATAATAATTGATCGTTGTTCCATCCATTTCTTCAACAACAGCCAAATTTCTCCAAGTCGGTGTGGTTATAGCTTCTAAATATATGCAGTTTCTTGCAGCTATTTTAAGTTCTGAAGCTGACGTGAGAGAAGATTTGTGTTGATCCAATTGTTATAAGGTTATGATTTTTTTTTTTACTCAAAATATTAGAACTATTTTTAAAATAATATGAAGACTAGGAGTTTTACACATAATAATTACAAATTTATTGCTACTTTTTTCTTTGTAAGGGCTTTTTTTCTCAGAATATATTTTATGACAAAGCCTGTGGCCCTAAAATAAGAATTTTTTAAGCACGTTTTGCACATTAGTTCTTGACATCAAGCGTTTCTTCTGTATATAAGAGTTATTTTGCCCTGAAAGATTTGGCAAAACACCTAATAGAAAGTTTCACTTACAGAAATAAAAACAATTCGTGAAGGAGTACATTTAAAAAAGCGTATTTTCAACGTGTAAACAGTGTGGATTCTTCCTACATGTCCCATAATGCTCCATAATGGCCTCATCACTGACAATAATGCTTGAACATTAGCACAGCTTTGACAAAGCTAGCTTAGCTTTACTATGGACACAGCACTTAGTCATTGTCTCGCCCAAAGTCAGCACACTATTATACACGTTTTTAACAGTTAAAATATTCAGTTAATTGGTGTCGAAATGGAGTTTAGATTATTTCATAATTCCTTGTATTAATCCGAAGTCTCTTTGTGGGTAAGTTTTTATGTAGCCGCTTGCTTCTTTGTTGTAGCTTTAGCTAACTTAGTCATTAGCTTCAGCTAGCACAGGATGATGACTAGTGTCACAGTATGAACAGCGTTATTCACGTTTGGCGTTATTAATTAGCGTCGTGTGTATGGGTTAGCTTTGTGTACGGCTGTATTCAATTTCTGGGACGTTTGTATGGTTTAGAACGCTAACGAGCTATAGCTATCTCATTTAATTAGCTTAGCTTGACTTGCTAGGTTAGTCAGCTCTGTCAGGGGGAAACAATAGCAGACAGATGTGAGAGGCAGATGTGTGACTGTTCACAGTAACACCTTGTAACTAGCTTTCAAAACGAGCGTCGTCTGATAACATGGGTAACATTGCTAAACTAGCTTAGCATGGAAAACCCCGCCGAGCTAGTTAGATTGAAAGTATTAGCCTGCTAATTTAATCGAGTTGTTTCTCATCTGAGTTTTGACTCTTGATGGACGATAACGTTTTGTCACGTTCCGTGTTCAGAAAGTGGTACAAGACCAAACGATTTAGTCTAATGCTAATCTAGCTAGCTAGTGGCAGCTAGATAGTTAAGTTGGCATGTCGTAACCATTCTCTTTAACAAATCCGACCAGCTGTTATCCATCTTGTCTTTAACTTTATCTTGTACATATTCAGTGTGTCCTTTCTTATTTGTGTTTATTTAATCTGTTTTTTTAAACAGCTGATAGAACATACCTCCAGATGTTAGCCAGATGTTGTAGCTGCTGTTTACTATAAATGCACATTCACACTTAAGAGGACACGTATATTTTAATTCCAGTACCTTATTTCAGATATTTCTCAGACCTAACTAAAACCCAGTGCTCCTTTACTGATGGACATAAGGCGAGCACTACAAATTGAACACTGGCTGTTACAGAGGTCCTTCATTTTACTACTAATACTTATCATACATTCAGGGTTAGTAAGTGCTTTATCCTGGTCAGGGTTGTGTTGTTCCTGAGCCTGTCCCATGCACACCAAATTCAGACCTAAGAGGCAATTTGCACATTCTTATTGGCTGCTTTGTGTGATCGTAATCTATTTTCTTAAAACATTTTCTTTACAACTCCTTTGTCTTTTGCTTGTATTTCAGCTGATATGGAACAGCCTTCTGACAACTCAGATGGTTTACAGCCTCAGGAACTCTCGACCTCAGCCTGTAGCCTTCCTCACGTTTTTGACCTGACGAAGAACAGCGAAGAATGTTTGTTGAAAACCAACTCGATTGAGGCCTTGCATGTTGTCCAGCCGCCAGGCTGGTATCTAAGTTCTGGGACCAGCAACGGGTCAGTGCTTCCAGAAGACAAGACTGATCCTTCACCGCAGCCCAGTGAGCAGATACAACCAGACAATGCTCTTTCCAACACTACAGTTACTCTCTCGTATGTGACCAGGTCCCATGTGTTTTCTGCCCATGACTCACTCTCACAGCATTCACAGATTTACAGTGTTCCAATAAGCAAGGCTTTTTCTCTGCACCCCACTGCGTACGATGCTAGCCAGCTGGTCACAGATCCAGGAGGAGGGCCACTGTGTGTGGAAATGGACCAGCACTGCCTCCAGCAGGTGACCGTGCCTGTCGGCTTAGCCGCCTGTGCCAGTTCCTTCGATTTTGTCACGTCAGGACAGGTTTCAGAAAATGTTGCAAGTCTATGTCTTCTTCAGCAGGCACACAACATCAGTGGTATACAAGATGTTGAGAGCCTTGCTCTGGAGACGCTCAGATCTTTACAGCAGAACAGCCCAACCGAATGTAAGATCCCTCTCAACCTGGACGACATTCAGAACGGTGCCATTGGGAGCTTGTGGAACACAGGATCTATTGATGGGAGCTTTCCAGCTGGCCACGTTGAGAACTTGGTGGATCAGCACAAGAACGGCAACCCAGAAGTACTTTTCCTGATCTCCAGAACCGATGAACCAGTTATTTTACCGGACGATCAGGAGACAGCAGGCCTCACTGTTGCACTAAATCACGAGTTTATAAGTGCACTGGAAGATTCCCCCGCCTTTGCCTCACTGATTGGGGTAAAGGATGCTTCCATTCTGCCCCAGACTGCAAAACCCCAAAATGAAGAGAACTTTCTCACTGAAGAAACTGACATCAGGCAAAATGAATCGAGTAATGTGGAATCTGATCTTCTCCTGAGTGTGGAAGAGAGAGATTCATCATCTGCACCAGAGGCATTAAGTGCAACCATTAGCAGTGAACTAACAGACAGTACTGTTGACACATCCAGTATAGAACAGTCTGAACCGAGCAGGATATTATCTGAGGTACAGAAGGAGACAACACGTGTACATAATGTGACACATAATGTGAAAACACAAACTAGAAGCTTAATTGCCAAAAAGGAAACACTAGTAAGAAAAGAACTTCCTCCAAGAACTACAAGAGGGATGAGGTTAGAGGCCATTGTTCAGAATATCTATCCTTCCAGGTACAAATCCAGTCATGTCTCATCTGCAAAAAAATGTCAGCGTTCTGACACCCAGCCAGATAAGACCACTCATCTGGGATCTGGCCAAAATGTGTCATTTGGCAACGGCGACAGCAATGTTTTAGAGGAGGAGCGTCCTCCAAAGGTCGGGACTGAAGCTAATAAAAAGACAGCTCAATTACAGGAAGCGTCAGAAGAAACAGATGTAGCTGATTCAAGCAAAATATCTACCTCATGTTCTGAAACTGTTTCAAAACATTCATTAACTGTCCCATCCCCGGGGTTGTCACACAAACCCATCACATCTGTCAAGAAATCAAAGAAACAACAGAAATTCTCAAACACCTCTTCAGTAAGGGTAGGAAAAAAGACTGCACTGCCTAGATCGAAACAGACAAAAAGCCCTTTAAAGCAACCTACTTTAACTACAAGCAGCAAAAGTCCAGCAAGAGTGAAAAAAGTCCCTACACCTAAAAAGAAAAGGAAAAAGCATAAAGCGGGGCAGTCTTCCATGTTCTCTCTACAGGAGCCGGAAATAAAGCTCAAATATGTCAGCTACAAAGAGGAGAAAAGGGAAAAGAAAGATGAGACCTTTTCTCCTTTCATACATGTAGAACTGAAAGCATATCCTACCTGTACAGTAATCAACTACCTTGATGAGAGTGCCAGGCTGAGCCGAGGGAAGCGGCCTACACCGGTCGTGTCAGGAAAAATGCCCACCACACCGTGTCTGCAGTACGGCCGCGTGTCCGTGGAGGGCACACGCTGGGACGCTCTTGTGTGCTGCCTTTGCGGATGCTCAGCGAACGCTATGGACCTGGGTGATTTGCATGGACCATACTATCCTGAGGGTTTCCGGCCCGAAGCAAAGCTGCCTACTAATCCACAGGAGCCAAGAGACGACGACTCCAGTGACACTGATTCATCAAGCAATCAGACTCGAAAGCCACATCACAAGCTGCAGGCAGCTGCTCTAGGGCCCTATCAAATGTGGAGCAGTGATGGTGAGCTTTCCTGCAGCCATGCAGCTAAGAGATCCAGAACAGACACTGTGACAGACTGGTTTGCCCCACCCATAGTGCCCTTAGAAGCCAGCGAGTACTGGCTCCACGAGGACTGTGGCATATGGTCAGCTGGGGTCTTTCTCGTGAGAGGAAAGCTTTACGGGCTAGAGAGAGCCGTTAAGACGGCAAAGGAGACGGTACGAGATTGTTTAATATAACGCCACATGAGCAGGGTTTCCATCAAACTGTATTACACAGATTTTAAATTAGACTGAGTGGGTGTCGGAAATAAGCAACAAAACGCGGTAAAGCGTTGCTGAGGTAAAAGAGTTGCTCTATCCATAAATAGATGTGATGAATGGTTTTATGTGAATCATTTAGCGGTAAGCAACCAAAGATTTCTCCGCTTGGTCATCTGCCATTGCTTTCTGCTAAAGTAGGTGGTTCTTGGCCGTGTTTTATTTACATAATCTAAAGTTATTAACATATACATCATGGTTTTCTCAGTCACCATGACGAAAGGTCACTGCATGTAGTTACATCCATAGACTTTAATTAGCATGATAAACATTAGGCCACAGTACAGTATCTGTAAACAGTGAAGAGTTTTTCTCACTGGACAAATTATCTTCTTTATACCATTACCCAGAGTGCATCGGTACATCCAGTGTACAAGGGATGGACGTTACCTCTGCACTAAGTACCAGAATACTAATTTCCTGAGACATTTGTCAAGATGGATACTGTCACTGCAGACTCACCAAGTGTTGTCTAAATTCTCTTGTTACTGTTATTGTTAACATTTAAGGGAGTGGCTTTAAGGGAGACACAGAGTTAGTGATCAATGCGGAGTAGTTGTTGTTTTAATGGTTGGTTGTTTCCTCGCATTGTTTTTGCACCGAGCAGGAATTCTATTGCAGAAGCTTCTAACATTGCTCAATGACTTAATGTCTGCACCTGATCGGATGCACACACACACTCACTGATACTGAGCATGTAAGCAGTGATAGTTTGTAGTATTCCTTCATATATAACACACAACATCCTGTACATAACTACTGCTGTAAAATCACACTTTGAACAAAGCCAGATGTTATTTAACTGTTGACTCGAGTAATCCATAAACGATCTGCAATAGCAGCGATGTGCCGTTTCTGTTTCTGGCTATTTTAATTATACACTTAATGGAAGGAAACTCAACAGCTGATAGTTGAAGTAACGGCTCTGATCGATTATATTCCATCATTTCTGTTGGTGCATCTTACGGTTTCATTTTCAAGTGCTAATATTTACATCTTTGCAGATTTGCTCCTCTTGCCACAAAATGGGAGCCACATTGGGCTGCTTTTTCAAAGGCTGCCCTAACAAGTATCACTACATATGTGCAATGCAGTCAGGTAAGTGGCTTTTGACCGATGATTACAGACAGCTGTTTCCTCTTCTTTTTTTTCTGTGCAATTTAACAGGTCTTCTTGAAAGACATGCCGAGCAGCTCTCGGTGATGCACCGCCTGCCGAGACGACTGCGTCGCGTCTGTTAACAGCTGCACTTTTGGCCATGTTTGCTGTGCAAACTTGTGCAAGCTGGAGGGTGCAGAGAAACAAGACTCTTTTCGGGGGGTGGGGGGGCCTGGTGTTGAAATGTGAAAGGAATGTGTTTGAGCATGAACAGAATAATGAAACAAAGATTGGTAAAAGATTTATGGAACCTGTCTGTAAATCAAAAGAATGTTTGGCTACCAAGTTTGGACAGCACCTGTAGATCAAGTCCATATCGATTCCATCGTGAAGTTTTAGCTTCGGTGTAACAATATTTTATTGCCAGCTCTGAACTTGTTTATTTTCTCAGTCAGGCTATTTCATTAGTGTTGCCTTTTATCTCCGCAGGTTGTGTCTTATATGAGGAAAACTTCTCAATGAAATGCAGAAAGCACAAGGTAGAGGTTTTTTTTATTTATTATTATTATTATTTCTAGGGTTTTGGAATAGAAGTTCAGTTCAAGGGCAGTCTAGCTTTTCTTTAGAGCCCTCTGCTGCATGCAGTCTGAATTACAACTGAAGTAATAATATGGAAAAACCAGCCTTCTCCATCCATCCATCCATCCATCCACTAACTCCTCTTTCCCTTAGCTCAGGGCTGCATAGAAACTAAACCTAATACGTCTCATGGTACAGTTCTGAATCATATGTAATGTAAATAATATATTGGTGTATATCAGCACAGCAGGTTTTGTTAGTGCCTCACAGCTCCAGGATCCTTGGTTTAATACTTTGATTACGTTACTGTCCGTGTGGAGATGCAGACCATCTCTCCGTGTTCTTGTGGGTTTTTTATGGGTTCTCAAGTTTCCTCCCACTCCCAAAAACACACAAATAGATGTATTGGCTATGCTGAATTACCCACGGTGTGGATGTGTGTGTGAAAGTGTGTATACATAGTGGACTGGCATCCTTGTGTCCACCCTGACCTTTATAAAGCGCTTACTGACAATGAGAGAACAAATTGCTTGTCTAGAAAAATGCCAAAAGGCGTCTTTAAAAGGATTTAAGCTTCATGACAGTTTATAAAAGTGAAATAAAAGCTCTTCCAACTCTCTCATGTATCTCCAATAAAGATTTCTGTTGTATTCCACTGTTTATCTTGGACTCAGTCAAACCATTAAGAAGGTCTGCTATGGTTGTCATGGAAACAGAGTTTTATTTATTATTTAATCCTTTGTCCATAGACCTTTCAGCTGTTAATTTTCTTTTATTTTCTCTGCAGAACAAATCCATTAAGAGTTTATTATCTAACAAGCAAAACAACAGGTGACAGGGGAAGAGGATGCTGCTCAATGGTACTGGTTTCAGATTATGAGTTGTAGAAAGTCAATATATCAGTTTATTGTATTAAATAACGTCTAACACTTATGTCTTCCTGCAGAACCAGAATCCTGTCTGTTCAGGACAAGTTCAGCCACTATTCTGCAACACCTAGAGACCAAGAGCATCTGACAGAAAAGTCTCTCTGGGACTCGGACACCACATACCTTAATGCTTTCTCCTGCCGTTTCACTGTCACAGACTTCTCTTTCAAATGTCAGCTGCAGCGACTGATTTCTGACACGACTAAACACAGCTTTTGCACGTTTGCGACTGTTTACAGATGAAGCCTAGTATCTGAAAAGTATCCTTCAAGACAGTGGGATGTAATCTAGAACTAGACTGATTCTCTCTCTCTCTCTCTCTCTCTCTCTCTCTCTCTCTCTCTCTCTCTCACTCACACCTTCTCTGTCTCTCTCTCTCTCACTCTCACTCACACCCTCTCTGTCCCTCTCTCTCTCTCGCTGTCCCCCTCTCTCTCTCTCTCCCTCTCTCTCGCTCTCTCTCTCTCCCTCTCTCTCTCCCTCTCTCCCCCCCTCTCTCTGGGAAGATTTGTTCAATGTAACCACAGCACAAAGCCAATCTACTAACGGTGTAATGATTTCATGGACTTTGTAGTGTAATCATCTGAAACTTATTTATTACGTTTGGGTTCATTTCATTTGTAAGCTTTCGGCTTTTTTGAGCCGCAAGTGTACATGTTAATGTAAAACAAACAAAAAAAAAATGGTTCCTCAGAGGAATTTTTATAGACTTTGTGAAATGTCTAATGTATTGAAGCAAATCCAAGTCAGCAGGTCGGTCACCAACGTGACAAACATCAGCTGTCGGATGTCAGCACGGTAGTCGTCTGTCCTGTGTCGCTCTCCTTCGTTCACAACATTTATTTTTTTTTACATTTGTGAGTCATTCGCACAGTCTTTTCTGTATATTTGGGAATTTATTTGTAAATGTTGTTTCTTCTAGAAGGCTGAAATGAGGGAACTACACTTGATGGTGCACATCACGTGTATGTTTAAGCCTGTATCCCACGCTGGGACAACGGTATTGTCCTTAATTTTTTAACTCCCAAACTCACTGATCCCGGCACTCCTGGAAATACAGACATAATGAAATAGTACTGGCAATAACGCTATTTGTTATTTTGGCACTATGCAACTAATCCCATTAGCATGTGTAAGTAATAACTGCTGAGCTGTGTACTGTTAAACGGTACAAATCAGCAACCTTAATTTTCAGCATAATGTAATTGCCAGTTATTTAACATTAATATTTAAGTAACTTGATTAGAATGTAATAAATTAAAGGAGCACTTTGCTCAGAACGTCTGCTGTCCTCACGACGTTCGGCTTTGATGAAAAAAATCGATCCACGCGGAACTCTGCTTACGCGTAGCATCGAACAGACGTGTGACGTCAAATCCAAATGCTCTTTCGCTTGAGCTCTGAGTAGTCTTCAGAGCGATTTGGAAATCAAGGGTATGAAACGAACGTTAAAACCGTGTGCACTTGTTAAATGACCGTGTTTATCACGATCCTGACCCCATGACACTGAGCCATGTTGTGTGCCATATTTTTCTTCAGCTATGTTCTCTTTGTATTTCTTTGCAAGTGTTGCTGTAATGTCATGTGATTTAGGAAATTCTGTCCCAGACAAAATGGTGTTGAGCTTTATATTACCACACAACCATGCAAGAAAAATTACCAAATATGTTCTCATTCATTTCTTGTTTCTTGTACTTTATGAATCCTATTCTCAGGGTTGAGCCTTACATTCTTTGTCATGTTTTTACTCCCAAATTTATTTATCCAGGACTGACTACTAGAACACTGTCAGCGCTAAATAATAAATCGGCTTCTTTTATTTTCTCAAACGCACCGCCGCACTCCTGTCTTATGTCTGCTCTGACACCGTGATTTACGATGCTTTCTTATTGGCCGTTTAGTGCGGAGATGTGATTTATTTCACACAGGAATAGTGAAGTCGTACATTTTTTTTGCCGGGCAAAAAAAAAAGAGACAAGTACGTGTTTTACTGTCTGTTTCTCCTCAGTGTACTTGTATACTTTTCTGCACGTGTTCAGGTGAGCCAGAATACGAACGAAGTGCTCTGAGAAGAAATGCAACTTTCCAGCCAGAATCTTAACCGTTGAGCTCGTGTTGGGAGCAAGCACACACTTTACATAACACAGTAACATAAAACACAGGCAGAAGGTGCACATGTTGGTTTACTTTTAATAAATCAGACCTTACAGGAAGACAGTAGTATTGCAAAGACATTAGTGGACAGAAGTTCAGGGGTTTGTAGGTAACAGAGTTGATCGCTCTCGGATTGTGTTTCCAATTCCACTCCTGGGTGGAAATAAGGACAAAAAGATACAGCTGGGCATCGATGTGCCTAGGCTCTTAAGGGTCACCATAAAGCCAGTGTATATTCTTTATCAGTATTCACAAAAAAAACATTGGAAAAAGTAAAGTGTGTGCGTTAGTCTGTGCAGATTGCTACGTTACATCCATCCAGCTTCTACACGTCTACGAAGTAATACTACAACGTTAAACCATGTTTACGTTTTTGTTTAAAAAGCACGTCATAAATTCATGCAGGGGGGAAAAAAACAATACACGCGAAACACACGAGTCTAAAGGATTAATTCTATCCAAACCTCAGGGGTGCAACAATAATCAAATAATCAATTCTCACTGAGGCATAAACTCAAGTTGATCCAATTTCGTCTCAATCATGTCACTCCTTTACACAGAACTCTCCACCGTAACAGTACTGAACAATTTTTCTCCTTATTTTGAGGAAACAGAAACACAACAATAACAACATGACAGCACAGTAATACAACACAGTGAAAACTAACTAATTATCAATTGCCTTGATATTTATTTGAATTTTATTTCTTTTCTCTTTTTTTTTTAGCCCTAACTTTTCTAAATTGTAACACGGATCCAAGTCTGGAAAAGTCCCCAATAAACTGTGCTACAGCAAAATAAACTCACATTACAACATTCTCACATAATTACAACAGGGTTTTTTTTTATGACCTAGTTAGGATGCTTATTTCATGCAGTCGGTAGATGTCCTTGTGTACACTCTACTTGACAAAGTTCAAATCAATATACAAAAAAAACATATGTAGAATTTGTAAAGAAAAACAATAGAAAGAAACACTACAGAAACAGCAAAAAATACTTCCTTTGTACCCGCAAGTCTTAATAGAATAGATATGTTGGTTTGACATCGAGGACTGGTTGACAAAGTGCAACCCGTTGATCCGGCAGTGGATCTCCAACCTGGTTGCGATCGACGGAACCGGTTTGATTGACGCTGGTCATTGGGGCTTCAATGTGTAGAGAACGTAAAAACACAAATCGTTATATTTACTCGTTTGCCAAACAAGGCACAATCCAATTGAATATGTGAGAAATTGAAGGTTAAAGGGCTAAAAGCGGCTTCGGGATTTGAACTCATAACCTTCATCGTGGGCAGCGAAGCTTAACTTCTACACCATAGTAGTTTTATCCTGGTGTGTGTTTGTGTGTGGTTGCTGGGAGGGGGGGGTGATAACATTGACAGCCGGTTTGAGGCTCTGCACTGTCTCATTGGCATGAGATCTGTTTTACTTGTCACTCCTTTGAGCCAAGTACAATAAGCAGCCAACCTCAGTGCCACTTCTCTATCCTGTTTTAAAGCTGTCAGGAATAAACAGTCGTAGACATCGCAGTGAGGCTGCACAATGCCAGCTGGGCTTGGCACAAGAGCTTCAACAGTGTACCAAAATAAATGAAATGTAAACCATTAAATTACTTTATAAATCAACTGTAAAAATATACTTCTGAAAATAGACTTCAAACAATTGAAAAAAGGAAAGAGAAAGAACTCAATTTCAAGTTACTACAAAATACACACACACAAGCGCACACGCTTTTAAGCAACATCCTCTTTGCTCCCTAATGTATGATGACATCACAGAGAAGTTCTAGCAACATTTCATGTCACCACTTTCACCCCAAAAAATGGATCAAGACACCATGTCGAGAATGTAGATCCCAACAGTAATCTCAGTCCACATCCATTTTCTTTTTTGCATCGTATATTGCTTTAAGGAATATGTTTTGGTCTAGCCCTAATCGTTACTCTTGATCTTCTGCCAGAGCTCAATTCCATTGTGTAGCATTTATTCATTTACAGATCTGCTTTAGTGGTGCATCTTTACTCTAGTTTACAGCTTCTGTGCACTTCCTTTCTTAAAGGAATTCCACTAAAGACAATCTTTCCCAAAAAGAGTGCAATGTGTCCTCATTGGAGAACGAAAACCAAAAACACAATAATCACAAAACTAGTTCAATAAATTAGAGGGTGTATCTAATTTTTTTTTGCTTCATTCACACTCAACGGTGTTATAATACCCTTAGAAGGTGGTTTACTTATGTAATTAATCTTTTATGAAGGCATGAGAAAATGTATCGGTTAAGGAAGCCGTGTTACGGTTTATGTACAGCGGTGAGATCTACACACAGATCTCGATCGGTGTAGTGACAAGGATGCGGCCGCTGGTGGCGTTGTCTCTGGGCATGCGCTCATAGCTGGTAGTGGATGACACCGAGCTGTTGGTGGACACTGAGCTGAAGTGATGAGCGGCCATTCCTGACTCCACCGCGCTGTTCTTGCTCGGAGATAGGGTTTGCTGTTTCATCCGGTCCACCAGCAGTTCCTCATCTGAAGAAGAAGAGCTGTGCGCCACCTGGTGGTGTCCTCCTCCACCGCCTCTTCCTGCTTCCCCATCCAGCATCCAGCGCTGGCCAAAATGGGTGAACACCTCCTTGACGGTGCAGCGGCGCTCCCTCTCCAGAGCAAGGAGTTTGCGGAACATTATTAACACCTCGTCGCTGAATCTGCGCCACTGTGAGGGGACCGTGCCTGTTGGCTTCCGCTGCCAGCGAGCAAACTCGTCATAGAATGTATCCGTGGGCACTGCTTTCTCCCAGGGAAAGTTGCCGGTAAGCATGCAGAAAAGGAGAACACCCAGGGCCCACACATCTGTGCTGTAGTCCACACAGATGCCATCACGCTGGGAGGCATCACTCAGCTCGGGAGCTGTGTACGGGATTGTGCCACTGACACGCTTCACCACAGAGCCTGCGCACCGTGCCATGCCAAAATCAGAGAGCTTCACCCTGCGGCACTCCCTGTCAAAGAGCAGCACGTTCTCTGGCTTGATGTCGCGGTGTACCAACTTCTTACAGTGCAGGTAATCCAAGGCAAGGGCCACCTGGTGGACACAACGCTTGGCCACAGGCTCCGGAAGTCCCACCTGAATAAATCAACAGAAAAAAGGATTAGAACCCGTTTGAAAATTGGAACGCAAACACACTATGTCCAAAATCTGTGGGCACCTGACCATCACACCCATATACTGATCTTCCCCATACTGTCACCACATGGTTTTTAGCACAGGTACAGGATGCCTTTGCACGCTGTAACACATGGTTAACACGTGGTTTGCCGAGGTTGGAGTGGAAAACCTTGTGTCCTGCACAAAGCGCCGACTCTGAACACCTTTGGGATGAACCGGAACACTGACTAAACACCCAGAACGTCAGAAGTTAAATTGAGGTGTTTGTTCATGATCAGACAAAGCTATCCTCATTTTTTGCCAGTGTTATAGAAATGCATCAAAATATGAAGTAACCTTTGCTCATCACTAGCACTTGTGAGGTTGCACAGGTATAACATTGAATCTGACTAAACCTACAATATGCCAATGGTAAGTCTATTAAATGATGACTGTAACCTGATGGGCTGCTGTTCAGCATCACGTAATAAGTGAATCTATAAGAATCATGATCTATTGGGTTCAGAGAGTATAGTGTATTTGACCTAGGGCTGTTCCGTGTGTTTGATCAAGTGTTTCATACCTATATAAATAATCAGTGTCTGTTCATACCATGCTGAAAGTATTGTAGAACAGTGCAGATCATCCAGCAGGGACTGAATGAGTCACTGTGTGGATGGGATTTTGATTACCTGTGGAGGAATGATGTCAAAGAGATCCCCAGCTAAGGCGTACTCCTGTGCAAACACGTAGTAATCCTCGGTCTCAAATGCAATACCGAACATGTTGATTATAAAGGGACATGGGGAGAGGTACAGTGATATGCTATACTCCCTCAAAAAACTCTTTAGTTTAGTGGTCTTCTTCTTGAGGAATTTTAGTGCCATCTTGGTACCTTGGTTAAGAAGAGGACAAAAATAACAAAACCATGTATATGTTTGATATGTGCATATTCTTTAATAAAGGGTTTAATTAGGATTAATGATCAGTGATTACCTCTAATTTTATGAATGACAAGGTCCACCTTGCCGTAGGTGCCTTTGCCCAGCTCTCGGATAACCTCATAGTACTTGTTAACCTCAAGCTTCTCCAGGTTCTGAGCAGCGAAGAGCTGAAGCTCCTCCAGGATGTCGACAGACACTCGAGACACGACAGGAGAAGAGCTCATTTTTTCCACAGGAGCAGGTGTGGAGAGGGAGAGTGCTGGCAACCACTTAACGTTACTGCAGTAACACACACACACACACACACACAGACATACACACACACACACACACACACACACACACACACACACACACACACACAATATATTCACACTCAGAGAGGGACTTGAAATTCTAGAGATGTGCTTTTTTATATTCCCTGGAGTCCACTGAACAGTTAATTATCTGTACATTTTGTATTCTCTCAGCTCAACCCTTTCTTCAGGCAAAGTAATTAGTGTGAAGATATGCAAGATGGTTTGTGAAGACAGAGACTTCACATATATCGAAGCCGCCAGTCTTTATGCTCGTCATACAGTACAGCTCAAAATAGCCGCAGCAGCAGCTTCTGTCATGTTAGACTGCATCTGAGTGTCACTCTTCATCACTCTTCAAGAGAAATTGCATTACGGCGTACAGCAGAGTAGCACTGTTTGCCCTAAAACGAAGAGACCGTTCTAATTAAATCACTACTAAATAAGTCCAGATAGTATTATTGAGCAGGAACACTGCAGAAATCCTGTGCTTCTCCTTTTGACCTCTGTTTTGCAGCGACTCGTTTTCACAGAGTATGGATATCTAATCCTGTTAAGGCTGTGATGGTGAGCACCTTCTCTCTCTCTTACGTTCTTAGCACTGCGGCGGATGTAAACACAGAGGACCATTTGTTACTGCTGGCAGATCAAGAGTGCTTAGTTTGCACTGCAGGTTACAGCATACAGCTGCAGTTCCTATTTTATTCGGTTAGGCTGATGTGATATGTCATGTCCAATTACTCTCTCTCGTCAGTTTATCACAGGGAAACGTCCCACTTTGTGAATCCGGTTCAAACTTTGTCTTTGCATCAGGAGAGCAATCCACTAGGGTGAAAGCAGGGATTTATGCTTTGAGAGCACAAAGCATGAATCTTTATTTATTTATTTATTTATTTTAGCTTTGAGAGCTGTGAAATCCAACATATTCTCCCCACCATTCTGTACACAGAGCCATGCAATAAAATGGAAGCTGAAGCAATATCTCAATAGGTCAAACACAATGTCAGCAAGGCTGTGTTAAGATTAAACAGATGCAGACGCAGAATGTGTCTCCTGCACCGTGGGAAATGATCTTACAGGTGTTTAAACATAACTGGGTTTTATTACTGGCCAGTTAATAGATGAAATAGATGAAATATTTGTACTTGCTCACTCATTTGGATTTGCTGTGTCTACAGCTTGAGTGTGACTTGAGTCTACATCCTAGCAGCCGCTGACAGGTGCACACAGTTCCATATGATTCCTGGCACTAAATCTTTATCATCGCTTCTTAATTCCTTAATCAGTGCTACTGTCAGTGTGTATATAGTCATATAGTCATTCAGTCTTGGTCTCGAACCCATCAATACATCTTGAAGGAACTAAACTTAAATATGGTCAAGACAAGCATGTCGGTACCCACAGAAAACAGTGCATATACAGTGTTGCTTGAAAGTTTTGTGAACCCTTTAGAAATTTCTAGATTTCTGCATAGATTTTCACACAAGTCCTAAAGGTAGACAAAGTGAACACAATCAAACACATGAGCCAACAATATAATACTAATTTATGTATTTATTGCATCATTACAGATCAGTGACTTGCAAAAGTATGTGTGCATTTGCATCAGTATTTGTTGTGACTTCTTGTGCAGCCATAACCGCAAGTAAAGTTTCCGGTAACTTTTTATCAGTCCTGCACAACGGCTTGGATGAAATTTATTCCATTCCTCTGTACAGAACAGCTTCGACACTGGGATTTTTGTTGGTTTCCTCACATGAACTGCTTGCTTCAGGTCCATCACCAATTTTTTTTTTTTGGAATTAGGTCAGGACTTTGACTTAGGCAATTCCAAAACCTTACCTACCAGACTCGGGGACCCATTGTCATGTTGTATGACCCATTTTCCCTTGAGATTATGCTCATGGACAGATGTCTTGCCATTTTCTTTTAGAATTCACTGGTATAATGCTATATTCATTGTTCCATCAGTGATGCCAAGCTGTCCTGGCCCAGATGCAGCAATACAGACTCAAAGCATGATGCTACCGCCACTGTTTTTCAAAGACGTTATAATGCTCTTATGCTGGAATTAAGTATTTTCCTTACTCCAAAAATAATGCTTCTCATTTTAAACTAAAAAGTTTTATTTTGGCCTCCGAGCAATAATTTTTCCAATAGTCCTCTGGCTTGTCCATGAAGATCTTTAGCAAACTTCATGGGCAACTTCAATGTTCTTTTTGGAGAGTAGTGGCTTTCTCCTTGCAACTCTACCTTGTACACAAAGGTTGTTCAGTGTTCACCTGATGGCTCATGAACATTAACATTAGCAAAAGTAAAAGAGGCCTTTAGTTACTTAGAAGTTACCCTGGGTTCCTTTCTGACCCAACAGATGTCTTGCTTTTGGAGTGACCTTTGTTGGTTGATCACTTCTGGGGAGGGTAACAATGGTCTTAAATTTCCTCCATTTCTACAGGATCGGTCTGACTATAGATTTTTGGACTATAACTCTTTTTTGAAGTCCTCAGAAATCTCCCTTGTTTTTGCAATGATCCACTTCAACAAACACAAGTCATGAACATCAGACTTTATCATATCTCTGGTTTTTAAGTAAATTTGGGAACTCACTGAGACCTGATTGTCATAACATTGACTGAAATCAGATGGACTCTAATTCGACCTTTAAATTAAAAACTAATCCTAGAGGTTTACATACATTTGCCACTCACAGATATATAATATTGGAACATTTTCCTGAATAAAAAATGATAATATATTTGTTTGATGTGTTTGCTTGGGTTCACTTTGTCTGCATTTGTGAAAATCTGATGATGCTTTGGGTCATATTTATGCAGAAATATAGAAGTTTTCACAAGAAGGGTTCACAAACTTTCAAGCGACGCTGTAGATGATTTTTCATATTATTTTTAAAAATCTACTTAAAGTGGTACTACTTGCATTAAAGTACCATTATAAAAAAGAATAACACCAGCCAGATGGTGTTTAATCCAGTGTAGTCTGATTTTTAGAGACCTTGTTGTCACCAAGAAAGAAAAACACAGACCAGGGTGCCAGATTTTTGACCTTGGTGAAAAACCTCATTCCAGTCATTTCTTTATTCATTTGGCATTGCTCTTGCCAGATGTGTGGCTCTAGAGGCTGTGGAAAAAACTCTAAAGCCACAATCTCTTGACAGTGAGCGTTTTTCCGACGATAATGTTTATGTCACTTTTTTTTTGTCTTACTGTTACATATTGTGATGCTGGGCCACTAAGATGGGTACCA
The DNA here is from genome assembly GCF_022655615.1 of Tachysurus fulvidraco. Taxonomy (NCBI): domain Eukaryota; kingdom Metazoa; phylum Chordata; class Actinopteri; order Siluriformes; family Bagridae; genus Tachysurus; species Tachysurus fulvidraco. Next base: position 13,529,960 of record NC_062525.1, on the reverse strand, counting down.
ACATTTCCAAAATCCTACCAGCCTGGGCCCAGCAAGACCACTGCTTCACTTGTGCCTTCCAACATCTTTGAGTTGTGTACAGTTCCACATGAAAGCCACCTCTAAAAAGATCACCAAGGAGCTGTTCCAGAGAGATGAGCAAGTTTAGCATACTGACAACTTAAAAAAGTCAACTGAGCAGTAACTCTGCAGTATCAGTATGTGAAACTTCAGTGGCCGTGTGTTTCTTTTGCCTTTACTCAACCACTCTATTTCATCACCTTAAGAGGAAAAAAGAAGCTTTAATGAAAAACCCCCAGAAGCCTACAACAAAACCTGAGGTACATGTCCTTCTTGGGGTTTTTGGATATTATTACAAAACCTGAATAGAATGCTGGTGCCTCCATTTTAACAAATAACTTCCAGCTGCTTGGAACAACACAGAACTTCATTAGGCCTGCATGCATGCCAGCTCATCAGAGGTTATGCTGGAATCATCCCAGAATGGCGTGACTAAGTGAATGACAGAAGTCACTTCACCTATATTCCGAAGTGTGTAGCGCATTAATGGACGGCCAGTGTGAAAAACATCAACTCGCCATCGAATCAGCACGTGGCCTTTGGTATCATCACTGACAGCACAGAAGCTGGCAAACCTTCCACCTGTTCAACCACACAAACCTCATCTTCTTTAGTCGCTGAAATGAGTCATTGATTTTGCTTCAGACCACGATATACTCATTTACACAACTAAAATTCACAAATTAAAAAGGGCAGAGCTACACATGCTTTGGCTTTTAGATGTTATAAAAAAAAGAAGGATGATTATCTGCAAAACACAGCGTTTTGAATCAAAGAAGCGATACAGATGAGCAGACAAGTTTTAAACGATAAGACATCAATTCAGTCAGTGAACACTGGAAATGTTCAAAGAACTGATATCAGCCCTCTAAACCCAGTTTATTTAGCTTTTCATTCTACTAATGATCCAAGGAGTTATTTAAGCATAAACTAATCCTTTTCAAAATACTATTAGATACTTTAAACCAGCACAAGGTCTCTCCATTGGGTTTGGCATTGGCAGTAGTTAGTGGTTAATACCTGTCAAATTCACAATCAAAGTATGTTTTATTTACTACAGACAAATGTTTATTTTTTTGTAGCTAGTCAAGGTGCATAGTATAATAATTCCTGTGGTGAATATCCACCTCCTGAATCATTAATGCAAAGCTGTTACTCTCTCACCTTGTGTTCAAACTGCAGGGGTGTGAAAACGCGGATCAGAGCAACAAGCGCACATGCAGACACACACCTGCGGATGCTAGGAGCACACACAGTTTCCATATCACTCCACACATGTGAGATAGGCAATTGCTTATGTTTGACTAGTCTAGCATGGTTTAATTACTGCATACTCTAACGTAGCTACTAGACCTGATGATTAACTAAAGAGTTGAATGGGTGAATTCAAAGCATGCACTCTCAGAGAAAGGCTAGAAAACTGTACCATGCCTTAAGGTGGACTCTCATAATGAAACCTTTTGTACCTTCATATATTTTAACTTTACAGTGTTATGCTAAACAGGGATGTAAAATTTAGACCCCATAAGCTTTCTAAGATGGTGTTCAGAATCTGTGTTATAAATTTATATCATCCCAATGGATGTAAATGAATTGAATCATTTGAATAATTCTGTTATTCCACTTGAGGTTAAACTAGAGCTCAGTTACTAACATGCTAATAACACAGAAGTGTTCATTAGCAGTCGGAAATATGTAACCTTACTAAAGAAATCATTGTGGGGAATGTGGGGAGTGAATAATTTTGCAACCATAACTTTTATTTTTATTTATTTATTTTTTTTCCAGATTTGTACCTTTCATATCATTTGTACCACTTCACACCAGACTAAGACTAATGTTGCCTCTTGCCTATGACATATTTGACAAACCTGCTCTAAAAGGTACTTACTCTATAATTATTAATCATTTATAAGGATCTATCTAAATGTTCAGGTGAAAAATACATATAAATGGTACAAAAGATAAGAGTACCCTAACCATAGTAATAAGGAACAGTACAGTTTTTGTTCTTAACCCTCAATTACTTAGCTCTAAGCCGTGGATTGAAATCTGCCTTATTTGTAAGCCAGTTTATTTAAAAAAAATTTTTATAAAATCTGCCAGTGGATGAATGTAAACGCAACATCGAATGTACCAAGATGTGTCTGAAATGATTTCCAGACACAGAGTGTACTGTGAAAATGCATGTTTTGTTCCAGGCTTTGGAAAAGGTCCTCAGTTTTTCATTAAAGTCCTCATATGTGTATAATGAGCTCACAGCATTAAAACAAAGTCGAGGATTTGTTTTTAGAAAAAACAGTATTTTCAGATCATGTTCAGACTGTGAGCAGTAAACACACAGACAGACACGGCTCTGTGTGTATGTGTGTGTTTACTGCTCACAGTCTGAACATTATCTGAAAGATCAGATGAGAGAGAGCCGTGTGTGTGTGTGTGTGTGTGTGTGTGTGTGTGTGTGTGTGTGTGTGTGTGTGTGTGTGTGTGTGTGTGTGTGTGTGTGTGTGTGTGTGTGTGTGTTGCAGGCCTGTAGAGGCACAGGTAGGAAGACTGGACCGCTCATCTACATAATATTGTTAAATTCAGACTGAATGAAGCCACCTTTATATTGTGTATTGTGACCTGGGTCATGGTGAGTTGTTTTAATGTGATGTTGTAGCACAGGTGACCTACAGGGTGTGTGACTCATCCTGCCCTAAACCCAAGCAGACAGGAACACAGACAGCTGAGGCGCTGCTGTTAAACCAACAGCACAGGATATTCATTATTAATAGGAATCATTCACGACCTTGGTCAGCTTTTTCACACATTTTTATAATAGCTACGAACTCATACCAGGTGAAACACATCAGAAACCATCAGGACATAAAGCACATCAGCTAGAAAGATGAAAATATTCAACGATTTCTGCGTTTTTACCATCAATAAATAAATAAATACTCAGTGCAGTCAGCAATTGTGTTGACACTCCAGTGATCTCTTGCCTAAAACCCCAAAGAACCGAATCCCCATCATGATCATGTATAAATAATCAAATACTACTGCACTTTTTTTTAAATATTATTATTATATTGCATCTTTAACGATTATTATTATTATCATTTTACACTCACCATTAAATCAGTCCGTGTTTCTTATTCTGCTTTTTCAAGCCACAAATATATATCCCGTGCTCAATAAACACCACACATTGTCTTCTTTCCCAAACCCCGGCGTGTGTTTGTTTTGCATCTATCCGCATTTGTGGTGTTTCACAGCTCCAGACTGTGCAGTGATTTTTCTCTCCGCTCCACCGCTATTGTCCTCCTCGAGCCGAACATCAAGGCTTCCGAATGCTGATAGAAGCAACGCCTCTCCGTTAATCAGCCAATAGTAGCGCATCTTGCAGGTGTCGCCACGCCCCTCTTATCCCTGTAGAAAGTGGCTTGGTGTTGTTTGTGTGATTAATGTTGCAAACATATTACTCACCAAATTTAGACTTTCTCCTTTTTCAGTCTGAAACATGTATATCCTTACAGGGAAACTTCATACTATTGTTTTCTGTACATACTGTACAGTGTGTGAGTGTGTGTGTTCGTGTGTGTGTTCGTGTGTGTAAATAGACAGTATCTAAGTGTTCTAAAATTCTTGCAGCATTTCAGCATGGATTTTTTGTATAACCTGAATATAAGCTGGTGACGTTGGTTAAAAAACCCAAAAACGAGACATTTTAAGCCCTCTATTGCAGCCGAGTGCCCTAATTTAGCTAAAAGTCATATTTATATACACAGTATGACAAGAATTATGGACATGATGCTTTTGTACACTGTAGCATTATTTCCTTTCACTGGAACTAAAAAGGACAACCCAGTTCCAGTGCCCATGTGCACAAAGCGCACTGCGTAAAGACGTGGTTTATCGAGATTGGAGCGTTCTGAATAAATTTATGATGAGGGACACTGACTAAACCCCAGACCTGCTAATACTACAGCAGCAAAGGAGGACTAAATCTGGTAAGGCATTTTCAACATAAAAACGTGTAGGTCAGATGTTCACAAACCTTTGCCATATAGTGTATTTTCTTTACTTCATGCCATTAATTCATTTGCTTATTCTAACTGCTGTCCCAGGAACACTGGACACAAGGCAGCGACACACCCTTAATAGATGCCAGTAGAGAAACCAGAAAACCAAACTGTTCCTATATTGTTTAATATTGTTCAATATTGTTTAAAAAGACAATCACAACAGTCAATAAAGTCTTGGTAAAGATTAATGGATAATGAGGAATGAATAATGAATGTAATTTCTTGGTTAATGTTATTTTAAAATTTTACATTTTACATTGACATACATTACATTTTTACCCTTAAAACATCTAAAATGAAATGTGCGTATTAAATTAGCATTTTAAATTATAAAAGATATAAAGGACTTGAGTTGAAGAACTCAAAACAGACAGGTATAAATAATTAAAAGTTCATCCGGTAATTGAACTTTTCTACCACACCCAAAGGTAGACAGTGCAAAATGTTACTAGTGCAAAAGGAAATTACATGTTTAACTGCTGAAATATTTTCACTCTAGACAAATAAAAACAGTTCCAGTGTTTTGGAATGCAGATGCTGGGCAAGGTTCTTGATGCGACAGAGACGGGTAAGTTGTGAATGTCCGGCGCCATACACTCTGTATATGTGATACTTTTCCTTCTCCTTCAGTGCAAAGTCGAGCTCGTTGGCCGACAGGTGGATAAAGTGCTTCTCCTGCTTGACTGTTGTCTTGACCTCCACAAACACCTCGCGGGTGTTGTTACAGCCGCCCGGGAAGATCAGTTTGAAATCGTACGGCTTGCCACTCTCACCCTTTTCATTGGACCAAGCGATCTCCCGTGGTCCTTCTCCGCTTTCTCGCCAGCGGTTGAGGAAGGAGTGAACCAGTTGCTCTCCCCATCTCCCGATATCAGCATTGTCTTCATAACCGTTGGACACCTGCAGGAGGTCGGGTAAACTGAAGTCTAGGGCAAGGTCCTCCAGCACTGCTTCTGCAACTGTTGGTTTGGTCCATACTGCATTGTCCAGAGGCATGGGTGGACGGTGAATAACGCTTCCCTGGAACTGACTTGCCATGACTTCTGGAGCCTGGACTGGTTTCTGAACCCTAAATATAGAGGAATTACAAAAAATTACAAGGGTGTCACATGTAGAGAGTAGAGCATCTATTCAGAAAGACAAAAGCAAAACAGCATACTGCTCTGATGGTTGCAGTGTTGATTGTTGCTCTTCTGCTGAAGATGGAGTGCTGTTGCTCTCTGGCTTGGACTCAACGTGCTCACCAGGAGCTACACTGGACCCATGGGCTTCATTAGGCGCATCGACACCCTGGACCACCAGCACAGTGGCTTTATGAGGCTGTTCTGTTAAATAAGAAAAGACATTTTAGCTAGAAAGCCTTTTTTTTAGATTGGAAATAAACCTAGATTTTTTTTAAAGAAGCTTTCATCAAACACCAGTAGCTATAGAGAGCTTATAAAGCTAGCTAGATAAACGCAAACGAAACAACACAATTGGTCTTGTTTGAAATGTTATGTTCTAGGCTTTGTATTATCAAGGACTAGCAACAATTACTAGAATTTCCCTCCAAGCTTTATTTTTCTTGGAGGTCATGACAGGATAAGTACAATTAAAGGTCAAACAAATAGGGACTGAATGCAGGTAGGACACTGGAGATCAGGCTGTCTGCTCTTGATCTTGTCATTTGCTAACACAAGCACTAACCTTCCGCATGTGGGTTGCTGACACTTGACCTGGGACCCTGAATTCCCTGAGTACTTGGTGAGCCTGGCTCTCGGTGTATGTGGAGTTCTGTCGTATTTTCCTGAGCGTTCAGACTGGCAGAGCTCCTCTCAGCTCCAGAGCCCCAGTGACCAGGGGGTGCAGGAGAAACAGGAGCTGAAGAGGTCAGAGGTGCAGGAGGAGGCCACATCTTCATTACTGCCTCCACCGCCTGGCTTCCTTTTCCTGCGTACACACAAGTGGACAGACGAGGAACATAAATCATTTAGTGCTGGCTACAGAGACATGGCATATCCTGGATTTTGACAATAAAAGTTGACTTGCATGAAGCATTCATATATTTACACTTACAGAATTTAACAGATGCTTTTATCGAAAGCAACGTAGTATAACATTTCAAAAAACCATCCTCAAGCTTGTACAAGTCAAAATCTAACATTAATCTGAGATGCAGGACCACAACCAAACAGTACATGCTGTGGGTTTTATATAATTGGAACTGGTTCCTTTTGGATTTCTGTATTTAAAGCACAGCAACAGTCTGTTTGCCTCCGCATGGTCACGTGATCTAGCAGATAGCGACAGAGTCTCGGCACACACCTGTGCTTCTGCCTCCTGTTTTGCTGATCGATGGTTTTTTGGGAGGCCAGCAGTGCAGCATATTGTCCTCCTCCTCCTCTGTGTTCATCTCCACTTCCTGTCCACTTACAGTTGATGATGAGCTGACGGCAAAGAGCTCTAACAAAAAAAAGGGGGAAATTGCTAAACAGCAGAGCAAGTAAAATTAGTTTATTATATCTCTGTCCTTAACGTCAACTTGGTTAGAGTAATGGAATGTGTGTGTGTGTGTGTGTGTGATGCTTATTAATTCCTGTCAGAAGGAAAGGATGAGCGAGAGATGGTTCCCTCCTTCCTCTGCACTCCTGCAGCCCATAACAGCTGCTCTTTCATGTCAGAAAGTACTGCACCCAACAAATCCCTATTAGCATATGAGCACGCTACGCAGTCTGTGTGTCCACGTGCACCGACACATGAATAGAAGATGAAGGAAAATAACAGAGTGCTAGGTAGAGAACGCCGCTAAAATTAAAGCAGTGGTGCATGTCAGTGCTGCAATGTGCCGTGTGTGTGTGTGTGTATATATATATATATACGTATATATATGTATATATATATATACGTATATATATATATATATATATATATATATATATATATATATATATATATACACACACACACATACATACGAGACTCCTCCTACACCAAATAAAACAGGGGAATGTTTGACCACGCTTCACTTCCTATGACTGTCATTCACAAACAGGCCTGGAGCTTACTTTTGGGTTCGAGTGTCTCCAACGGTGCTGGAACCTCCCACCTCTCTTCATCCGGAGGAAGCTCCTGAATGTCCATACTATCCAGTAATCTTTTCAAAGAATCTGTATCCTAGATAAGACAATAAAACAAAATAGCATTTCAATTATTTTCCAGGTCGAAAGCTTTTGAAAATTGAAATGAGAAAATAAATCTGATACAGACTGCCAGATCTCTACATAGATAAGGAGGATGCAATAAGCCTGTCATGCTATGATTCACGCTCAGTCACAGTAAGTTATCTCCTCCAGACGTCTCCTTCTCTGGCCCCCTGATGCGATAATTAGAATGTCTTTAGGCGTGTTCAATCAGCACATCAGTTCTAGTTGCCAGGTGACAGTCACGCATCCCGCAGAGACATAACCCACTACTGCAGAGCGTCTGTGGAGCCACAGATGTGATGACTCACCTGTGTACTGAGGAGTCAGACATCCAACTTAACAAATACTTTCTTTCTGAGAGTGGGACTGAGGGATCTAAAGCTTGCCTTCATTCATGAATGACCTTCCGCCTGATTTTGCGGCCTACACTAGCTAACCAGAAGCCCTGGGTTGATCAGAAGGTCAGGCTTCAAGCTCCAGTACTGCCAAGCTTCCACTGTTGGGCCCTTGAGCAAGGCCTTTAACCCTATTCAGCTCCATGACTGACAATGCACTTTGACCCCAACTTCGTAACAAGGAGGGATGTGCAAAGAAAAGCAGAAAAGACTGTGATGGTACCTGAAGTAAAAGCTCCTTTAACTATCAAATTTACTATTTTGTACTTCAGGGTTAAACAGACTAAAATGCTAAGACTTTAGTTTTAAGTGTATCTCCATGTGCATAAAGAGTGCTTAAAGCATCTGTATAGAATGACGACTACTACTGAGACACTGCAAAAACCGATGCTCTCACCTATTACAAAACTTAGCTAAAGTAATTCGACAAATTTGTGAAAATTTATATGGATTTCAAAAATATTTCAGCAGTAATTCTTCGTTTAATTGAGATTTTTACCTGCATAGATTCTTGGAATGATTTCTGCATAAAAAATCTACTACAGCAAGGAGCCATACTGAGAGTGTGGTGAAAGAGCTTACGTTGATGCGGACAACAAGTTTCTCCAGAAAGTTTTTCAGTTCCTCCACAAAGCTCTTCTCAGTGGTGAACAGTTTCACTAGCTCTCTGCAATCAGAGCAGCACAAGAAACATGTTAACAACAAAGCAAAGAGTTTCGGTCTTGTAAAACAAAGAGAATTACGTGGTCTTGTGTGAAAGAAGTACTAAAGAAATACCCGCAAATGGACATTTTGGATGACAGATGGTCTTTCTGAATGTACAGATCTTTCCTGTCTTTCAGGAGACAGATGATGTCATCACTCTCTATAATGGGGCTCTCATCTGGCTGTTCCAGAAGGTAATAAATGTACAGCTTTCCCACCTGTGAAAAAAACAAACAAAACAATCCTCTCTTCAAGCTCTTCACTAAAAGGACATGATGCAATAGCCAGCAATGACTCAGCAGTCAGTGCAGCCAAGCCAGGAATATCAATTCTAGGAGGTTACAGACTAAAGGGCGAATGCTTACCTGACCAAAGCTGAGGGACTTGATCTCCTGGGCAATTCCACTCTCGTTGAGGTCTTCGTATATTTCTCCGAGCTCGTCATGGTGGTAAATAAACCTCTGGATGTACGGAATGAGGTCACGCACCAGGTTCTGCATAGCTGGACACGGCCTGTAGTTCTCTGTCTGGGGTTCGGTGGTGACACACTGGGAGAGTTTCTTCACGCCGCAGATCTCCAGGAAGAGCTCTCGGTCTCGTTCACTGAAGGCCAGCTTCTCCTCGTATAGCTTGGCTTTGAGAAATACAATTCACATCCCAGTATTTATTATATTAGAATATAAATTACACACTGCACCTTTAAAAATATTTGTTTTATCAGTGGACTACCTTTGTGGTTCAGTTTGTGTCTGAGTGCTGCTTTCTTTTGAGCCGAGGGTAGGTTGAGGAGGCAAATTTCTTTGTGAGATTTGAAGATCTTCTCCAGGATTGGGTTGTCTGCTATCATAGGTTTCCGGGCCAGTGTGACCCAGCCTTGTGTCTTGGTGGGAAACACCTTCATGCGAGACACCATCCCTGGTAGTAATGATACCAAGCAATTAGTCATCCCGAATTGCTTAAAGCTTAACATTAACATCTGAATTGAAACTTAACCAACATCATTAGCATACGCTAACCTTTCAGCGATGTGCAGTAGTGCTGATTCAATTCGATGTCTTGATCTTGCTCTGAGCGTGTAGAGCTTTTGCATTTTTCGGCTTTTGATAAAAAGAACCAAACAAACAATATCAGCTTTACTGGATCCTTTAGAAGCATAATGATGCTGATCCTACTGAAAAGTGATTACTACATAAAAACACCCACCCAGTCTGGCAAAAATGATGGAGATATCCTGAAGCACCTCTCCTGTGGGAATTGGTGATGATTCACATACAGCCTCCAAAAGGTCTACGTACTGCTTCATGGATGGACTGTGCTCCACCTTCAGAGACTAGACAAACAAGATACACAAATTTTGAGTTCTTTTAGAACCCATTTCGGGTTCTTTTACACAGCAACTGCAAATGAAACCTGAAATCTCACCTTAAACAGTTCATCCATTTGCTGCAATTTGCTATAAAATGGAGCCAGGACTTTAGGTTCCTGGACCCTGCTGTCTGCCTTGCGGATCAGCTCCTTGTATCTGACAAACATCTCTGTCGGGTCTCTCCAGCACACGTCCTTGAGATGGTAGAAGCGTCCTGAGGTCCACTCCTCCTTCCTGAAGACGTATGAAAGAGAACTAGTAAGACATTAGCGTTTAGAGAATAGTGTATCCGTCTTTTATCCGTCGAATCACTTCTGAAATCCTAGTGATTTTTCTTATTGTGTGCTTCTTGATAGTGTAGTTCTAGCTCTCTGACCTGTCATACTCTATGAAGACAGCAGGTGTGTGCTGGAAGAGGTCTCTAAGCTGTGTGAAGGAGCACTCTGCTTGCAAGTAGCGGTACACTGAGTGGAGGTGATGCACAGTGGTGATAAAATCAGCTCCTTCAGCCTCGCCGCTATCGGACTCCTTCGTACACCAGCTTTTCAGGTAGCTGACCATCTCGTGCACCAGAACAGTGTGTCTCATCCCTGTGTACGGACCACAGTTATCATTACTCCGCCAAATTGAAAACAAACAAACAGTCTCACGCGCTCTGAGATCTCATCCAGAAAGCAGAAGGATCTGTAGATATCTGCTTACCTACAGCTGAGGAGAATTGGCTGGGATTCAGATCGACGTAACAGACATGGGATCCCAAGAGA